>NW_024884253.1:57561569-57661804 GCF_019232065.1 Centrocercus urophasianus
TGGATGGATGGATGGATGGATGGATGGATGGATGGATGGATGGATGGCAGCGGTGTTACTTCGCCTCCTGGCGCGGAGCTGCGCCCTACGGGGACCGCGTACGGAGCATCGCCGCGGCCGTGCGGTGCCCCCCGGGCCGGGGCCGCGGGAGCGGGGAGAGCCGCGAGGGCTCGCGGTCGCGTGCAGCGTTCGGGACGGCGGTGTCGGTGAGGCGCAGCCCCGCACCGGTGGGCTTCGAGGCGCTGCGTTGCGCTGCGAGGAAATTTCCCAGGGAAAGAGCGGAGAAACGCAGCGTTCTGCATAGGGGCTCTGTGCTGGATTTACTCATTCCTTTCTCGAGGAGAAAAAAAAAAAAAAGCAAGCAAGCAAGCAAAAACTTTGGGAGCGAGCCGCCAACTTTTTTCCAAGCCGCTCTGCTCGGTGACATTCTTCGCCCGCTTTCTTCCTGCTCCGTGGAGACCGCCGTGCGCCGGGGCCGGGCGCGCTCCGGCCGTGGGCTGCGGCACAGCGGAGCCTCCGCCGAGGGTGGCCCCGAACCCCCGGGGATACGGGGAGCTGGAAACGGAGCTCGGAACTTTTAATTGAACGGAGCTTCCCCTGCGCGGTCCCTCCCGGGTAAACGAAGGTTTCGAAACTCGGCTGAAGAAGTCGCAGTCACAATGGAGTGTTTCACGTTTGCTCCTCGTGTTACAGGGCGGGGAGGGCCGTCACTCGGGGGCCCGATGTAAAGTGCACGGAGGAAGAAAAGGGCTTTGACACGGCCGCTCATTGCCTCCTGATTTACAGCCCCGTGCCGCTGCGCTCCCGGCTCCGGCGGCCGCAGCCCGGGGGGAGCCGCGTGCCGGGCAGCGCGGCCGCGTCTCCGGGTAACCGGGGAACGGAGGGGTCCTCTGGGACCGGGATCGGGGAGGGGGGGAGGTACGCTGCCGGCCGGGGAATCTTGCAGCTCCCCCCGACCCCTCCCGACGGAGAAACTCCGGGGATGCCCGGAAAGGAGGGAGGGAGGGAAGGATGGAGGGGCTGCTGCGGGCTCCTCCCGGCAGGTGAGCGCGGAGGGGCCCGGCCCTCCCCGCCGCCCCTCACCCGGGAGAGCCCCGTTGGCCGCTGACCGAGCCTTCTTCCCCCGCCGCAGCGCCCCCCGGGTCGGAAGCGCGCCCCCCGCCGCGGCCATCCCCCGCTGCCGCCTCCGCGGAGAGCTCCCAGCCGGCGCCGACCCCGCCGCCGCCCGCCGCCGCCCGCCCCGCCAGCCCCACCATTCAGCGCGCAAGGTACCCGCCAGGTGAGCCGGGGGGGAGAGGGGACGGAGGTGCGAGGCCGCCCCGAGCTACGGGGGGCGGGCGGGGAACGGGTGGGACCTGCGGAGCTTCGCGGGGTGGCGGGATGGGAAAGCAGCGGTCGTGGCGGCGAGAGCTCCAGCCCCGATCTCCCGCTCGGCTGCTCGGTGGCACGGCACGTACCGCGCGTTGCGGCGTGGGGGCTTTTAGTGATAGCGTCGGGGAAGGAGGGACAGCCGCGAGGTCGTTTGTGTTGGTGCCCCGAGAGGAAGGGTTGGGTTGGGGTCAGCGAGGCGGAGGCGCTGGCGGCAGCGGGGAAGGAGGAGCCGCGTGGCCGCAGCAGACCTTTGTGTAGGGTCTGTTTTGCTGTCCCCAGGTCAGACTTATTTTAGACTTGGGCTTTCTTAGTCTGCTCTGAGCAGAACGCAGGCCGTAACTCTGGCGTGCCCAGAAAGACCCCACACCCACACCAGTGCCTTCCATCAGCCTCTGTGCCTGCCGGGAGCTGCTAAAAGCCCTTTTACCCCCACCGGGTTCACGCCGGGTTCGGCGCGGCCCCAGTGCGGTGCGGAGGTGCGGGCAAGGCATTGCTCGCCCTTTGTATTTACTCTTCGAGCCGAACCGGTGATAGAAGCGGGACTTGGCACGGGTGCAGATATCCATAGGAAGAAAAGGAATGGTGGGAGATAGGCAGGGCTGGGAGGCGAGGCTTAGGAGAGCGCTGTCCTGCTGCCTGTTTTCTAAGCAGTAATTTTAGAAAACGGCACTGTTTTATGCTTTTGGTGTTTTGTTTTTGTTTTTTTTTCTGTCACTTCTTAATGTTTACTCAAAAAGAAGAAAGATGGGAGCGCTGTGTGATGGTACAGTGAGATCTGGTGTTCAGTTTCCATTTACCTGCACAGCACAGCTACGAGTTGGTTTGGCACCTTTTGGTTGGGTTCTCGCATGGCACGCTCAAGTGGGTGTCTAAACATCATTAGCAAAGGGCGTTCTTAAAATCCTAATGCAAAACCCATTATTTTCAGTGCGGCTTTGTGTTTTAACAGGAGTTATTTATCAGCTGCTTACAAAACACAAATTGCCACAATTAAGAGGAAATGAACTTAATTTTGATGGACATTTTCCCACGTTCCTCTTCCCCTCCACTGGGGAAACGGCACAGATGGGTGCACTGTACCCCCCGGCTGCACACCCTGGGCATTCCGTGTGCTTTGGGTTTGGTTTGCAGACGTGGGGCAGCAGCCTGCGGTCAGGTGAACCTCATGTGGGCTGTGGCCACGATTTCCTGCCAGCAACAAAGGAGACAGTGCATCAGTGGGAAATGGAAAAGGATGAAGTCTTTGCAGCCGTGCACTGCCTTGCTGAAAGCATCCCAGCTCCCAATGAGCCATGTTAACTTTTACGGCTGATGGATAAAACCAATTCTGTTATCTTCTGAAAACAGAAATACCCCATCCTTTTTTCTCTTCCATTTTTGCAAATTCAGGGATACGTTTGAGCTCTGACACCCGCTGCCAATGGTGTTCCTTTCGTAATAAATATCGGTTTTAATATTATGCATTTGGTAATCTAGTTTACCCTTCATGAAGATTTTATGGCACGTTCTGACGCATACGGGGATAGATTTAGCACCATAAACCGTTCCCGTTCTGCTTATCTAATTCTCATTGACACCTATGGATATGGAGCAGCGGATCTGGGGCAGCCCGAGATGGATCCTTCTCCCACTGACACCGCTATAGATTGGAGTTGCTCCCCAATACCTGACCCCCAATGCACGTTTCTTGCTGAAGGGCAGCGGCTCGGGGCTGATTTATACTTCTCACCTCCAGGTGAGAGCGGGAGGCTCCGACAGAGCTCTGGGAAATGCGGGCAGCTCGTTGTCGGGAAGGAGGTAGTGAATGGGGCTGTGGGCCGCGGGGCTGGCTGTAACGTCCTCCTTTGCCCCTGCAGATATGCCCTGTGTGCAAGCGCAGTATAGCCCTTCGCCGCCTGGTTCGAGTTATGCAGCTCAGACCTACGCGTATGGCTCGGAGTACAGCTCGGAGATCATGAACCCGGACTATGGCAAGCTGAGCATGGAGCTGAGCGGCACCGAGATCACCGCCACTGCCACCACCTCCCTCCCCAGCTTCAGCACCTTCATGGAGGGTTACTCCGGCAGCTACGAGCTCAAGCCTTCCTGCCTCTACCAAATGCAATCCGCCTCCTCCGGCCAGAGGCCCCTCATCAAGATGGAAGATGCCCGGCTCTCCACCTACCAGCCCTCGCTGCCACCCTCGGTGGACGAGAGCATGCCCAGCACCTCTATGTACTTCAAGCAGTCGCCTCCCTCCACGCCCACCACGCCCGGCTTCCCCCCGCACCAGAGCCTGTGGGACGAGCCTCCGCTGCCTCCCACACAGACCTGCCTGCCCCCCGGCCACCTGATGGAGGCCGCCCCCATGAAGACTGCGCCTCCGCGCTTCCCCCTCTTCCACTTCAAGCACTCTCCTCCCCACACGCCGCCGGCGGGCCCCCACATGTGCTACGACCCGGCCTCCCTGAGCTTGCCGCTGGGCTCCGACAGATCACCAGCCGGCCAGGCGCCCATGGAGAGCCACTCCTACGGGCTGCCCTTGGCCAAGCGGCCGGCCACCTTAGCCTTCTCACCGCTCGGCCTCAATGCGGCCGCCTCTGGCCTCATGGGCGAGGCCAGCGGTGGTGGTGGTGGCGGGCTGCCCTCTCCGCCCAGCAGGAGTTCCTCGTCTGGGGAGGGCACGTGCGCCGTCTGCGGGGACAACGCTGCCTGCCAGCACTACGGCGTGCGGACCTGCGAGGGCTGCAAGGGCTTCTTCAAGGTGAGACACCCTGCTCCCCTCCCTGCCTGCCGCCCCTGGGCTCCAAGCTCCGCACCCACCATTGGTAGTTGTAGAAGTGGCTCAGAAGGCCAGAGCAGCACCGGCACGAGGAGGAAACCTCAGGCAATGTTGTGTTTGGTCACTGCCTCAGTGCTGCTCTTGGTTCAGGTGTCCCAGCACTGTAGCTCTGAATCACTGCTGACAGCAGTAATCTGCTTTGAGGCAGACGAAATCATGTGCTGACATTTTTAAGACTGAAATTCCTTCTGCTTTTAGATTCTGGCACTTCATAATTTCAGCAAATTTAGTTCAGGTTTTGTTTTGTTTTGTTTTTAGAAATGGCACCAGCGAAGCACTCGGGGTAGACTTTTTGGGGAGTGGTTTTGAGCAGTAGACTTTAAAAAGTTGATGAATTCAAGGCCAGGTTGGATGGGGCTCTGGGCAGCCTGAGCTGGTGTGGAGATGCCCTGCCCATAGCAGGGGTGGGGCTGGGGGGCCTTTGAGGTCCCTTCCAACCCAAACCATTCTGTAATTCTATGAGTCTATGAAATCTGGGGCCGATTCAGTCTATTTCTTTCAGCACAGATAGGAGTTGTGCCCCTGTTCTGCCAAAGATATCCTAACTACGATGGGAACAAAAATAGTCCCAAAGTAGTTGGAGGGGAGGGCTCACCTCGTTATGCTGTTGTTGTTGTGCATATAACTGCTGCTATTACTTGTTAATAATCCTTTGGCAACGAGTTAAAATACACATCTCCCCTGCAACTCGTTTGTTATTTAAAAATAATTATAAAATGGAGCACAGATAACTTGGAAATGGCAGCTCCTGAGGGCCTGACCCTGCCCCCGTGGAAATCTATAGCACGTCCCTCGTTGGGGGCAGGATCCACAGTTTGTCCTGCACTCTTCTTGTCTCAGTTCTCAAGTGTAATGAGCAGCATTTGCTGTGTCCCTTGTATTTAGTCCATTGCAGCTGCTCCTTGAGAAAGAACAATGTTAAAATAGCATTTCCTCAATAATTTAATTGCAGTGAAAGATTTAATACCAAACTGAACTGATGAATTTGATCCTCTTCTGATGCCTTTCCTATTAATATCTTTCGGTGCTAAGCTGTCTTTGACTTTAAGTACGAAAACAATATATAAATATCCTAACATATTATAATAATATATATATATTTTTTTGTGACGACTTCTATTACATTTTTTCAAGGCTCACCAGGTTTTTACAAATTTTTAATGCACGGTATAGTTTATATATAGTTATATGTAAGCCACTTTAAGCGTTAATTACATATATGGCTACAGTATAACTCGGTCCATTTCTTCCCAAAAGTCAGGTCGGCTTTCCCAGAATATTTAACTGAACATATTTGGAGGAGTTCTGCTATTTTTACTTTTCTCCCCGCTGATCTTAATGGCAACCAAACCAGTTGTTGTGGCATTCGCCTCACAATAGCGATAGCAGGAGAAATACATCGCAGATCGTTTTGGTTTTATTTTAATAAGGTCAGCAATAATCAAGGGAATGAACCAAGTAGAAAATTGTTCCCAAAGGGATATTAAAAGCGGAGATAATCTAATCCCCAAAGGTAGATGCGATGACCTGGTAATTTCAGATATGATTTTATCATTCAAAGTTGCCTGTCTCCGGAGACTTGCTTCAGAACAATCCTCGATGATTTTCATTGTCAGTAGCTAACACTAATAAAATTGTTTTTCCTGCAGGCTAGTGTGTTAGGAAATTAATTTTATCTAATTATATGAATTGCACTGTCGCTTTTCACGTTGTAATTAAAATACATGTTGTCAGGTTCCAAGTTGTTCACGAAACTCTCGGTTCGCTGTTTTTCTGTTGCCTTTTCTCAGAGGACGGTTCAGAAAAATGCAAAATATGTTTGTCTGGCAAACAAGAACTGTCCGGTGGACAAGAGACGCCGTAACAGATGTCAGTACTGCCGCTTTCAGAAGTGTCTCAGCGTCGGCATGGTGAAAGAAGGTGAGGGCTACTGCTATTATTATCCCAAATGCTGGAGCGTTACGTTGAACGAGCACGTGTGTGTGTGTGCGTGTGTGTGGACACAGACATCTTTACTACGGACTTGGCAATTAGCTTCCTAGCTGCCCCTCCAATTCGTGCATCTGTACAACAACACATCATTGATTATTTTTTTTCCTGTTGCCCAGTTGAGTGGGTTTAACATATTTAGACTTTCTGGGAGCCCAGAGTTCGAAGATTGCAAGGTCACAGGGGGATAATTTGACTCTGGCCAAAATGTGTCCTTTATGAACTCTGAATGCCATTCATTAATGCAGTTGGCTTCCGCACGTTATCTTGTAGCATCAGTGTTTCGTTGTCTTGGGTGCCTTTTTGCATAGGATCTTGTCTCGTGGCTATGAGCTGATTGTAAATTTGCAATTAATTTCAATGGAAACTGGATCAACTCATTAGTCCCTGTTCTGCAAATATTTAAGTATGTGAGTAATACTGTGTGAGCAGTCCTATTGCAAATACTGACATGGGAAATACAGCCTATATAGCGTGACCATATTTTTTGACTGCTTTGAGAAAGCTAAAGTTACTGTGAAAGAACAGCCCTGCCATATAGCAGGTGACGTTTGTGTTTCAGACTCTGTTTTCATTCAGCAGTAGGGCTGTATGTGTGCATATAGGGGTACATAGGTGTGCTGCAAACAAAACATGAGCACTAGAAACACAGCTGGGCTCCAAGGAAGCAGTTATTCTGCTGCTTACGGTCATAGTTGTAAGCAGTTTTGATACCGTTTGTGTTTCTTTGCTATCAAAGGCATCAACAGTGTGCTGAAATTGGAGAATGCTCTTATTTTTGCTGGGCTGGCCATCGCAGGGGAAGCAGGTGCTCATGCTGCTCTGTCGTTTTACCGTGTCCTTACCACCGACACACTTCTTTTCTATGCAGTTGTCCGCACGGACAGCCTGAAAGGGAGAAGAGGTCGGCTGCCTTCCAAACCAAAGAGCCCCCTGCAGCAGGAACCTTCGCAGCCCTCCCCGCCTTCTCCTCCCATCAGCATGATGAACGCCCTCGTACGAGCTTTAACCGACTCCACGCCCAGGGAGCTCGACTATTCACGAGTATGTCTCGCTTTTCTTTGTTTGTTTTCTGCATGGAAATGACTCATGAGCTGCATTCCTAGCTGGTTGGCTGAAATGAAAAGAAATGTGAAATTGGGGTGAGAGTAGAAGTTGGCCAGCCGGCCGTGCCTTTTGGGTGGGTGGGTAATGGTGGGGAAGGAGGTGTGCCGGCACCCGGTTGGCAGCTGTTCACTGTGAGGGTCTTATATTCAAGGTTATCTACCATGTATATTTGAGAGAGTGAAAGCAAATTATGTGGATAAGTAGACTGGTTGTCTTGCAAAAGGCTGTGATTACAATGCAACTGATTGATCTCCCAAAGTCAGGACTGTCCGCGTGTCTGGTATCTTAATTTTCAAGTTATTCATGCTAAAATCTAACGGAACTTTGATAGCGTGCAGCTATGAGTGTTGTGTGAAATAACACGCAATGGATAGCTCCGTTTACGTTGAAATCATAGGAAATTTGCCATTATTTCAAAGATTACAGAGCCCAGCTTTGGATGTCCCAGCAGGAATATTTCTTAAGTAAAATTCACATTCAGGAAACAAACCTCTAAATCAAAATTCTAAAAGATTGTATCAGCAAAGCTTCACCAGATATTATTTATTTTCTTACCCTAGTTCTTTAATGTGTAGTGGGCACCATTTAAATATTGATAAGGTATATTTTGAAAGCTTATAAAACTGCTTTGTAGTTATTAAAATATAGTGTAGAAGCAGCTTGTAAAATGCATTCTTAGGAAGGCTGAATATATGAAAAGAAAAAAAATATGGCTACAGAAAAACAAGATTCAAATTCCTTCCACTTAATGAAATATGATTAAATCTCAGACTGAAAAATACAGCTGTACTCAGACAATATTCACATTGTCCATTTATCACTTGTTGCTAAGTAATATTTAATGCTAAAATGTGTTCTGTTGTAATTATATAAAAATGTATTCTTCTAGCTTAGAATATGCTTATATATGTAATTACTTTTTAATATATTTTAATATGTACTTTTAAAATATACTACATATATAATTTAGCAATTATAGGTATGCTGTAACTTCCTTTCTTCAAGCTAGTCAGTATGTATACAGTCCAGCAGTTTTACAAATTGTTTTTATGAACGAGTTGTTTAGTGCCTGACAGCCTTTGGGGAAGAATGCATTGCCCATGTTTACATGTATTTTAACTTACCCAGGGAGTCTCGGGGTCGTTCTGCAAACACTGAGGTCCACGTCCAGCTGTGCTTTCAGACAGGACTCTGCTGGGTTCCATAGCATTAAATGAGCATGACAGCTCAGTCCGCGAGAGCATTATCCAATCTCACGTATTTACCTATAGAAGCAACATTATTTTGCATTATAAATAATAATAATTAAATGAAAACTCTGACTTTTTTAATGTGACTTTCTTCTTTATCCTGTGACAGCTATTGCTGTTCAAGTGGAAAGGTCTCACTGCTGAACAATCCTGGTGGTCGTTTACAGAACGCATAGGATTGGCAGCAGATTAGTTTAGTTTCGGTAGCTAAAAGATTATGTATGGTTGTTAGGACACGCTAATACCTACCTTTTTCTTAACATTAAAATATATACTAATCTGTTATCCTCGGCAGTACTGAAAATACAAAAAATAAGCTAAATGAAAGCAATAGATTCACATGCTTTCTGTGAACCTTATATTTCCTTAAAAAGTTAAGGGAAATCAGGAAAGACTGCTGAGTAGACACTGACATTAACTAACAGAAACATGCTGGAATCCGACTGTAACACTCAAAACTAATGTGAAGGACGCTGTACCTGTAAGGACGGGCTTGCGGCACGCTCTGCTCGGCCGTGACCCTGCCGTGCACCACAAATGGGTGGATCTGAAAGCCTGGCTTGGAGTCAGTCCTAACACTTCCATAGTCGCGACCTTAATGTTTAGCATGGTCTTCATGTTTGCAAGATGTTTGCAACGTCTTGACTGTTGCAAAAATACAGATAAGAGTTTCGGAGAGGAACGTGCGCTTCTTCCCTCCAAACAAATGCAACCATCTACACCAAAAAAACCAAAATTAAATTGCATAATCCATATGTTTTAAAGCAAAACACAGTGGAACCAGTTCTGTTGAGAACATGGCTACTTCTCATTTCAGCACTGGTTTTAACTTACCAGCCCACAGCAATGGTATATTTAGGTACTTGGTTTCAAAAAGCAATTGCTAGGAACAGAATTTGGTTTATGAACTTTTTAAAGGCCAAGGGCCGTGGTCAGGTCTCACACCTGTTTCACTGGTACAATTCCATGGGTTTAGACTTCTCAGTAAGTGAGATGAGAAGCAGACCCTGTACCTTGCCGTCCTTCTTCAGGCAAAGCAGCCACCGACTTAAATGGAGATGTTTATTTTTTGGTGGGGCATTCAGCCAATGATCCCACCCCAATCCCTAACTAAAATATGTAGCAAATGTTGGTGCTTCTGACACAGGAAGGGTACGTGGATGCATGGAGAAACAAGCCTAGCTTCTAGCTATCATATGGTAAATATGCAACACCATCATTGTTAGACTTTTGTAGCTCCAGCAGTCCATGGAGGTCTGATAAAAGTAGGCAAGGGGTCGGGCTGGATCATGCTATCAAGCTATCAGCCTTTTAGATATACCTTATAAATCAATGTTGCTTGCTGTGCACACATCTCTCCCTTGAGCCAGTCGGTGTCGTTTAATTCCTAGCAGGGCAGCAAGCACTGTGTAGGGCAGAGCTATCCCTTTTTGGGATATCCCTGTGGCAGGGGGGTTGGAAGTGGATTATCTTTAAGGTCCCTTCCAACCCAACCCATTCTATGATTCTCCTCAGTGAAATAATCATGAGGGAAAAGAAGAAAAAAGTTTTTTGTGCATAAAGCTGAAGCATACATTTTTTTATGCCTTCTTATACACTCATGAAGACCGCTGGAAGTAAATAATATTTTATTTCAGCTGTTCTCTGTAAGTGCTAACTCTGTGTAGCAAGCAGTGACATATTATAGCAGTTCAAAACTACATAATTCCTTATAGTTTTTACCTTTCTTCTAAAAATGCTCTCAAGGGCTGAACTATAATAACATATGCAGGTTAATTTTTATTTATTTATTTGTTTATTTATTTGGTGCATTCAATTTAATTAAGTGGCCCACGTGGGGTATACAGTACTGCAGCATTCAGTTATGTGACATAATGCAGCATTCAGCTTTGTTGGACAATATTAAAACTTTGTCTTACTTTTGCTGAAGGAATGCTTTATAATTATTGAGAAGTTAATACCTGACATCATTACACCAACTTGCGATGTGTTATATTTTGGGTGAATTTAGGGTAGTATCTTTTTTCTTTTCCCCCCTTTTTCACTGATAAGAGGATCAAGAATGTGTCTTACCTTAACACTACCTGTAGGCAAGGCAGGAATTTCCATCAGCCCACATTTGCTGTTTTCTCATATAAAAGGAGTCACCTCAGCTCCTGCACAACAGGGCAGATCTTCTAGAGTTTGAGGAGCTGAAGACCACACAGTGGACAAGACCACCACCTCACATTCACTATCTTAGCTTCATTACTAGGGGCTGCAAGATCTCTACATACCATCTTTTTCCAGCCACAAACTGTTCCCCAGTGCATTGTGCTGCAGTTCAGTGCCAGGAGTAGTGTTTTGCACTGCTTGAACTTCCTCATCAGGTTCTTTCATAGAAAGAAGAGATGAGCCTCTTGCAGTATACAAATTTTCTACTGCTGTTTCCCATCTTCTGGATATTTCATCCTCCCTCTTGCAACTCTGTCCTCCTTCAGAGTGGCTGTGGCAGAATTTGTCTCCATGTGAGCACTGACAGCCCAGATGTAGCCAGAGATTTCTAGGACTTCTCATGTCTTTGCTGTGGTTCAACAATCAATTTGACTGTGAAACTCTGTCCTACCAACAGCAAACAGCTCCAACTAGGGCAGGCAGGGAACAGGACGCCTACCCAAGAGGATCTGCTTGCTGTTCCCCCCTTTCTGGCCTGCACAGAGAGTTAATTGGGTGATACATGCAGCCAAAGGGGTATGCCTGTAGTAAGATCCTTCCAGGCTCCCATCGTGCTCAGTGGAGAGGAGATGTGGGTCCTTCTTCTTCCCCTCTGACTTGGGCTGCTAGGAGTGCCTTCAGGCTGATGGGCTCAGGTATAACTGTGTGTGGAAAGTAGCTTCCAGTGGGTGTGCACTAATGAAGATCACTCCATCCTTTCCCTGGCTGAGTCTCAGAGGTAGGGCTCATAAGGAGTCCCTCCCAAAAATACCCCACACGATGCCTGATGGGCAGGTTGCTGTTACTTCCCAAGCACACAATCAGACTAAGCCACCAAAGCTCCTATTACTTTTTCTCTTGAAAAGAACAGTGCCCCGGGAGCGACAGGGATCCAGTGCTGAGGAAGTGAGAGAGAGCAGGGAGGGAGCTGCCGGAGGGTCGCAGGGAAGTGCTGCAAGCTGGGGCTGTCAGGCGGTTGTTTGGAAAAGTTATGGCCGAATCAGTGGGATAATAGGTTCTCCTGAGCCTGAAATGCTTCTCTGTCTAGGATAAGAGGTGATACGGGGCAGCTGGTTTACTTTCAACCAGTTCTGTATTCAAATGAAGCCATGCTGCACGTGTCAGATAAAAGATGATTTATCTTGCGTGTCTCTATCACTGTCTGATAAAATGCAATTTGAGAAGCTGGGGAAGAAATCTGCATTTTGGACGTACTGAGACAAATTCATCAATGGGAAAAATGTTTAATTGCAGTAAGCTAAATGGCGTTCCTCCTTTATTGTGGTTGAAATTATCCTCCCCACCAGATTGCTGTTCCTGTTTGCTAATAGCATGGAGCTACTTGCAAAATGTGATAAATATTGCATATTACTTACAAATTTCAAACAATTTCTCTAATTGTGGAAATGTCTTTGCAATATACATCTGAATAGCAAAATGCCTCCAGGTAGCTGAGCAGGTGGATAGATGGAGATCTGCTCAGCGTGCCTTGGATGCTTGTGTCAGCGTTGCTGCTGAAGGAAGCATTGTTAGGCAGGTAGCACCATATGCTCCTCAGGATGCCCTGAAATGCATGTCGTGTTGTAATGCTGCTTTCTGTGGTTTTTCTTTCAGTACTGTTCCACCGACCAGGCTGCTGCAGGCACAGATGCAGAACATGTACAACAGTTCTATAATCTTCTGACTGCCTCCATTGACATATCCAGAGGCTGGGCAGAAAAAATTCCAGGATTTACTGACCTCCCAAAAGAAGATCAGACATTACTCATAGAATCAGCTTTTTTGGAGCTGTTTGTACTAAGACTCTCCATCAGGTAACTATTTCTTTCATTTCCTCTTCAGCTGATGTGAAAAATCACCCATGTGCACATTCTTAGGATAAAATATAGCAATACACTGGAATGCTGTCAATTGCAAAAAACAAACAAACAAAATGATGACAGAAAACATCAACAATGTCTACATCCACAAGAGATGATGTATAATTTGTTTTATGCTGCACAAAAGATAAGGCAGTGATTTTAAAAGGGAGCATATTTCTCACTAATGCGCTTCTTTTTATTTGATACACCACATCCTCTTCTTCTGTAGAAATCAAAATTGATCCTTGGGTACAGTTTGAACAACTTTGCTTCATACTCATCAGCATAAACTATATAAAAGCATTTTTAGTATAGAAGCTTCTCCTTTTTTTTTTTCCTTTTTTTTTTCACACATGCATAGCTCTGTAGTCTGTTGTTGAAAGGGATAAATGAGCTTTAAAATCTTGCTCAAATTATTTTTTTCCTTAATACCAAGTCACTCAGCAGAACGAGGTGCTGTCTGTCAGCCTGGCACCAGCTAAGATATTTCACCAAAGACACTTTCAGGGACTGGAGAAATTCCACACCGGTGATTCGAATTATGCCTTGCTTCTGTAGGTCGAAAATGACCGTTGCATGTAGCTCTTAACAGGGATACTGGCAATGGGGGGTGGGAGGAGAGAGATCCTGGCAATAACATCACTCTTGCGATAGGTTCTCACATAAAGAGTCTGTTATGTTGTGCATTACTGCATGTGTTTTCCATTGTTTTTTTCTGTATTAATTTTTAGAATATGAAAAATGCAGATCAAACCAAGTAAGTGCTGAGAGTTGCAGAACCCCGTCTCTCCTCAGCTTTTATTAGTTTTGCATTTCAAAATGCACACACGTAGTATTACTGCGATTCAAACATACAGTATTTAATGTAAAATGTCTTCTCTGTTTATGCCTTTGGGCAGGACCAAAATCTTAACTAATTAGACAGTCTACGCCACATGCTACAGCTAACCTCAGGCTTATATCTCTACAAAGTAAGCAATCACAGAAGCTTGTTTGTTGTACTTTTGCCCCAAGGGAGAGGCATATTGTCAAACGTGAATGCCCACATATGTCTCAGGATAATGTGCCTTGGATTTTAAATGACAGACACTTCAATCCTGGTTATGCATTTTGCTGTAAAGTTGAAGATGCGTCTCTCATTTTTTCAATTATTTTTATTTGAGGTCTGATACTGCTGAGGATAAGTTTGTATTCTGCAATGGACTTGTGCTTCATAGACTTCAGTGCCTTCGTGGATTTGGGGAGTGGCTCGACTCTATTAAAGACTTTTCCTTAAACTTAAAGAGCCTTAACCTTGATATCCCAGCCTTAGCAAGTTTATCAGCTCTAACTATGATAACAGGTAAGTGCTCCTTTGTTATATACTGCTTCAGACTCGTGCTTTACTTAGTGTAGATTCAAGCAATTTCAGTTAACTTAGCAATATTCTGGATAAAGTAATTGCAATTTTTAAGTGTCATAATGACCTCCATGAAATTGTAGACTGTAACATTAGACCATCAGATACATCTATTAAACTGTAATCTGACTGTCTATTTCTTCTTGTTTTCATTGTTTTCTTGGAATTGTCTCTAAAAATCAAATTGCTTCCAAGCAAACTGAGTAGCTCCTACAAAAATCTTTTGAAATCCTTGCTGGATTCCTAGAAAGCAACAAATCACCAGAGGAAAGTCTTCTGCATGGAAATACTAACATGAGGGTGGTTTGAGGGCTAGAAGCTAGATGGCCAGTATAGCACGGTGCCTGAAAGAGTGCTGCTTTTGGGTGGTATTCTATGTAGGCATTCTGTGTTCTGTGTATGGTATGGTAGGTATTCTATATTCTATGATTTGTTGAGAGGGAAAAATTGGAGAAGAGTTAGAGAAGAGATCCCTTCTGCAGCTTTACAAAAGCTTTTGGGTGTGCCAAGGTACGTGACCTTACCTCCCCTTCTGCCTGGTGGGGTGAATAGCCGGAAACTAAAGAACCTGCCAAATCTGGGTAGGAAGTACAAAACAGAGGAGCATGATGTTATGAAGTATCACTTTCTCATCCCTGACCAACAAAGCCACTTGAAGCACGCACTGCATACTGTGGGCTTTTGATAATTTAGGGGGTACAGCTGGAGAGGCAGGAGGGGTAAGGAGTGCTAGGGGTGAGAGTGTCTGATGAGCCACAGGAGCTCATCAGAGCAGCTGGAAGCCTGACTCTCGTTTCAGAAAAGGTGCTAGTGGAAAGGTGCTGGAGATGTGATGACAGCAAGGGCCAGCACCTCAGCGTGCCTCAAACTGAGTCTGCCTGGGGATGCTAGGAGCTCTGATGGGGTGGATATTGATTTCCTCTTGCATTTTAGGCAACTACCAGTTTGCAGGTGGTAGCCTCAACTAAATCAGCTGCAGTCTTTCTTTGGATGAGTGGATGCATGGGAAACACTGACATAAAATGTTCAGTGGCAAATGAAAAACTCTGTACATTGGCCAATTCCCACTGACATTTGTAGGGCTAAATTTTTGGCTTCAGAATTTAGGTGGTACACTTCCCTCTTGTTTGAGAGAGGGGTTTGCTTATATTTGTTGTAGCCCAAACGCTTTGCTTATTGCTAGAAATATTCTAAGGTTTTAATTAACTTACATTAGATTTTTTTCTGCTGTTTGGAAAGGATATGTTAAGGTCCAGATTCTGCTTTCTTTGATAAAATTCTTAAGTCCAGAATAATTTGGGATTGCTTTGTTCCACATGAAAAAAAAATCGAATGATATGTTAAACTCATAATGTTCCCAACTTATTTTTGACTTCCTTATTCAGAGATCACACAAAAGCATAAGTACTTGCATATATGTATTATAAATACATGTGTGTATGTACATATCATATATAAATAGTATATGTGTGCTTATTTACGTACCTGTAAATCAAAGACAGTTACTATCCCTCTCCACATATATGTACACACAGACACATATGCTCACATATGTACAGTGCTTGTCACTGATTTAGATAATATCTGATATATTTGATATGTCTTTTTAGGTAGACACAGATTATGGAGCTTGTTCTTGATTAGCTTTCTGGAGACTGAGAGGATATAAGTAGATAAAGAGGAGTTCCTGCAATCAGTCTGACTATAGATAAGGCTGTTCTATAGGATGAGAAGTTTTTTCTCCTTACAAAGCCATGACCTGCTTTTTATTGAGTCGGACATTATTTGGTTGTCTTTAAAGAGTGGCTGGCTCAGATCACCATACAGTATTTAATAGAAATATTTTTTCATTGATAAAACTCCACAATCCTTCCTTTCACTGCTAACAGCCCTTTCAGGAGTTTGCTGTCTTATACTGTTCTTCTCAAAGTTTCTAAACAAATAGAATGCCTTTAGAAGGAGAGCATTTCTGTCCCTAACAGCTTTAAGGTTTTCTGTATTTGAAACTTTTTTACTTGATTTCCTGTGCACCCTACTGTAGGGATCCTGCTTTAGTGGGGGTTGGACTAGATGATCCAGATGTCCCTTCCAACCCCTATGATTCTGTGATTCTGTGATTTTCTACTCTGTAAGAGGTAGTGCTTAAAATTCATGTAGTTTTCTGTTTATTCTTTTATGTCACAATGCCAGAATATCTCTGCTGATTTGCTCTCAGAAGAGAGTAGCACTCCATGCAATCTAAATTAGATCGAGGCTCCTGTGTCTAGTGATTGATATTCACAGGTTTAAGATCTCTAAGGGCATTTAGGGACTCAGTCAGAAATTTGGCCACCTGAAAATGGATGGTACTGCATAAAGATGAATATTAAGAAATGGAAAATGAAAGTGGAAATCAGGTAGCTATGGCTAATCACTAAATGCTGAGCTGGTGGTTCTTTTGAGAATTTCGCAGCAGTTATATATTTGTAATGTTCTTAATCAGGAAAGCCTTGAGATTTGCCCATGAGAAATGGCATCCTTGTCTTCTCTTGACATTTTGAGTTTGACAAGTCAGATGCTGATTTTCAGATAGTCCTACCAAAAAGGAAGAGCAAGGAAGATAAATTTTGGAAATCAGGTATCTGTTGAACATTTTAAGTGACATATTTGAGTCTTGGCTTAGATTCAGGTGGATGTTTTAGTGCCATTGTTTATCCTACAGAGAAGACACTTCTTTCCTGTACTGAACTTCTGGAGGCAGAAGGTAGTAAACCGTGGTCCAAATCCTACCTGTGAGTTAGAGCAAGAGAGAATGACCTTTTTACAGGAAGATAGGATATCCAGCTACTGAGTGTCACTGTCTTTTGTGTTGAGGCCATTTGCAGTTTTGTGAATTTAGTTGTTTGCTTTTAATAGAAGTGCTGCACAACAAAACATTGGCTTGAACAACATTTTCTTCATTATCACACAAGTTGCTCCAGTTCTTGTTTTACGTTCGTCAATTTTTCGTGGCTTAAATGCTCAGCCAAAAAAAAAAAGAGAAAATGATGTGTAACAGTTGCATCTGGTTTAAATACTGTACAGCACCTTAGGTAGCAGCAAATCTAAGAATTGTCGCTCCTAGTACAGCATATGCTCCTGAGAATGATGACCGGTACAGCTTGATTTCATGAGTGCTCTCCATAGACCAAACAAGGACATGCTCTTAGGAAACAAAACCTCTTGTAGTCGTTGAAAGTATCAGTGAAGGAGGAAAGTAAGAGAAGCCACTGCTTGCTTTCATACCTTTGCTGTTCTGTGAGGGTGGTGGGAACAACAAATATCTCTCTCCCAGTGAAGGAAAAGGGGATAAATGTAACACATTGTGTTGGGGAGTAAAAAACATCCCGTTGTTCCCAGTGTCCCAAGGTGCTGAGGGCTGATCTCTCATTTGGGGATATCAAATCAGCTCCTGAGTAAAATCATGGTAGTTCCAAAGCCCTATAACTATCTCAACTGCAGCTGCAGGTCACAGTATATGATGCATGGTTATCGGCATATACGAACATTTATGCTGTTCAGTAATCTTGATTAGAGCAGCAGGGGACCTATTGAATATCCCAGTATTCACTAATTCTCTGCTTAGTTTAAGTAAAGCTGGTGGTATGCATAGCATAAGATAAACAGGAAAAGATTTTGTAAATTTGCATCCATTCGCAGATCCATATATTTGTGCTTTTCCTGTTTATTTGATGTTTCCTGGGAATTTCCAGTGAGTCCCATAGAAATAAAAGAACCATGTCAGAGTCCTGCTGAATTTTCAGGTAGGAGATTAGTTCGAAAGAGCCCTGGAATGCAACCAGTGACATTTGGTTTATTGTGAGTGGCTTGTAAACAGTTAAAATTCCCTAATGTCACAGCCTATTTTTTTTTCTTTAAGGTACTCCTTTAGGATCTTCCTCTCTCTGTCTCTCTTCTCCTTTTTTACTTCCTTCAGTTGGTTAAGAAGGGTTGGACACAACTTCCTCCAGAGCACATCAGCAGTGCTCTGAGCATCAGCCAGAAAAAAAAGTAATTAGAAGACACTCACCCCACATCCCCCTGAAAGCAAAAAATGCGTTCTGTCCTGTTCTTTTGGGTCACTTGTTCTGTTGGGATGTAGGATAGAATGAGCTACAGAAGAGTCCCAACATGGAAGGAAAGGCTCTGTCCTTAGTTTCATGATGATGACATCTGTTAGTTTAGTAGGTTGTACAGATCACAAGTGTTTCCGTACAACCACTTCATGCTGGACTTTCTCTAAGTCTTACACTGTGTTGATGGTGAAGATCAGCTAAACAAACCAGATATGAGCTTGGACTATTGTTTAAAATACCCCCTTAGCTTCCTGAATGGTCACTAATAATGCTCTTCTGCCAATGTCAAAATAGAAGGATTGAGATTACAGTGAAGATCATCTGAAGGGCTCACGCTTAGTCTCATATTTGTGCTCTCTCTAAAACTGCTTGTGTTTTCTTTCTCTCTCTTGTTTCTCTTTTCCTTTCTGTCTCTTCCTTTCTCTATCCACATCCAAATATTATTGTTTTGCCCACTTGACACTCTCAGTGGGATGCTCTGAGCACAGTGCATTCTCACCCTAATTTAGCCAAGCTCTTTTGGCATATGTTTTAATTTAAGTATTTTACAGACCAGTTCAGAGCCACTGTATATACTAGGCTTATTCACGCTCTTCCTGCTTTGTTAGACTGGCACTAGAACACTGAAGAATATTGTGAGGTTTCAATTAATGGTGAGTTTATATTTGTCTTCCTGCTGCTGAGCTCTCCCTTGCAGTTTACAAACAGAGTTTTTACCAAGAAATAGTATTGACTCTGGGCTGGCCAAAAAGGGTCTGGCTGCTGCAGTTCCCTTCTGTATATGGATCTGTCTGACTTTCCACAGGGGGAGAGGCTCACCTCCTCTTCAGCAGCAGATACCCTCAGTCCCATTGCCAGGATTCTCCGGAGTGGCTGCTTCATGTGCTGAGTCTATATAGGAGCAGGTGGCAGACTGGAGGAGTGTAGGAGAGCCGCTGATAAAAAAAAACCCTCCAGATTGCATTGTCTGCCTTCCCCTCTCCACTTTGACGAGGGAAATACTGTCAGCATCTGATGTGAAGCACTCACTCCTCCTCCTCTCCCACTCCTTTGATGAGGCAAGAACTCTTTCCTCCTGGAAGCTCCTGGTGGCCTGTGTTAAGTTGTGGTTTTCCTAAAGAAGGGAGCATACTGTGGTGTCCTCTCTGATCATTCAGCTCACCTAACTTTAGGTTCTTTGCCCAGAAGAATACAGATCACCTCTTAAAGGTGGTTCACCCACCTCAATTCCAAACCGTCTTCCAATACATTTGTCTTTGCACTGATGGTAGAAGGAGCTTGGAAGTCTGTGTCCACAGCCTGGGACCTTTGTGAAGTGCCTGAAAGTTAGGCAGGGTGCATGTGGCCAGGCTGCAGGAAAGGATGCTCCTGGGTCCATCAAGTTGCTGCTTTGCCGTGCAGTCAAGCATGTGTAAGGCAATCAGAAAGCTGTAGGCAACAGAGCCTGGTGTTTCTTTGAGTTAGAGAAGGGGAAGAGGATTGTGAAGGGGGAAGAGAAAATCAGATAATTGTATTGAAACCGAGACAATCAAGAGGCCTATTTTAAGTCTGTACCATTAATCTGCTGCATTTCTGACAGGACTGTTTCTGACACTTCAGAATTAATTAAAGCTAAAACTGACCTGCCCTGACACAGAGCGCAGAGCCTAAGGGTCTCTCAGCTACTCAAGATCTTCAAAACACTTGTACTTTTTGAGGGTGTTTTTCATAAAGGTGGAACCAAATCTGCCTAGCCCTGATGTCATCTGCCCTAAGACACAGACCAGGGAAAGGACTGGCACAGCTGGTGACAGCTTTTCCTACTCTTTGACTCTCTTCTTAAGAAGTTTTTGCTGATCAGCATAATTATAGGACAGAATCACATCAAGATTCCCGGAAATTGTGTGTGGGAAAAGGAGAAAGGTGTAAGAAACTTCCTGTGTTCACTTTGCCAGAATGAGCTGCTAAGTTTGCAGAGCTTTAAAGGCAAGACTTCCAATGAATCATTTTGACAGGCTTATGGAGAGCATCCTTGCCATAAATCACCGTTTTTCTTGCAAAAATCAATGGTATCCTAAACCACGAGGCTGAGAAATCCTATATTCACTTTATCCATGCCTTTTTAATTGTCCCTATAAGAAAGTCTGAATACAATAATATTTACACACCTTCTCGATTGGTTAGAGAAAATCTATTGGTTTTGACTAGCTGTCTTTCTTGGGATAAATCTTGGCCTTCTCAGTCATGTGTGGATAAGAACATTCTGTGGAATACCACAAATGATTAGGAGACCACTGATTGCAGAGACAGGGTACCTGCTTACCACAGGTGCCTCATTTTGATACATGCAGGTTAATTAAGAAAGACTGCAGGTCTTTCTTTCCCCTAAAGTCACTGGCTGTGTGGAAAAGGCAAGAAAACTTGTTTCCTGTTATTTGAACCCTAACTACTAAACTTAAATCTTTGATGTGACTTAGACCCAAGGCTCCTCAGGTCTACCTGAGAGAGGTAATGACCAGCTTGCAATGGCAATGCTAGGGCAAAGTGCCCATTTTTAGCAGAGATGCTTCCAAGCAGATGGCTTTGACATTATGGGCCCTGAAGGGATGCCTTAAGGATTGGAGTCTGCAAACCCCTTCTATCAGTGAAGCAGTTCCAGTTGTCAGAAACGACATCTGTAGAGACAGAGCAAACATCAAACACTCACGTGGGCAATTTGTGCAGGGGAAGACAATCTTGTTTGTTGGAGACTGCTTTTATGTTGTAGGACCAAAGAGCAGATCGAGGTTGTAGCATGCCTTACTTCTGCATTTCCTTGATTTTGTTATTTAAAGTAAGTCTGCTAATATTACAGTCTATGCACATACTGTATTTTGCATTGGCATGCTTCATGGCTAGACGTCAAAGACATGATTTGTTCGTGAAACCTTTTGAACTTGTCCTTGTAAGACAAAGACTGTCTAGTTCTTACTTGAAATGTTAACAACATTGCTGTATGCTCAAAAGCCAGAGATCATTTTCCATACTCTATGGCAACATACACATCTATTGAGGCACTGGTTTGAAAATGTGCTTTGCTATTCTGAAGTCAGAGTTGTAGTATTTCAGCTCTGCAGATCTATAAAGATATCTTCACTTACATAGCCAGGAAACAACATCAGAACCGATTAAAAGATGGAAACTTTTCAAAGACCACAGGATTGACTTCATGTCCTGCAGATTCTCAGTGGGCTAGAGGTATAAAAAAAACATCAAACCATCAACAACCTACAGCTTTTTAAATTTGTATAAAATATTTATCCCCCAAGATTTTTAATGGCAGAATCTGGCTAAGTATTTACTCCTAGTGACCTGTGTAGTTAAGGTTTACATAATTACACTACTCAACATTTACTGGAAAGGCTTTAAATATTCATTGACTCCTCATGTTTTAATGTAAACAAAGCACTTAGGATACCCAAGTTTTTTAATTCCTTCAAGGTGAAAAAGATGTCTGAAGCAGATGCTGCTGCTTGGATGAGCATTGCTCTGAAGCAGCAGAGCACGTTGATGGTACTTCATTGCTTCACCTTCTGGCCAGAGATGTATGCGCGTGCCTCCTGCTTCTGATCCCAAACTAGTATTTTTCAGGAGATAGCTCTGCGTAACTCAGTAATGTTGAAACAGTGTAGAAGGGGTGAAAATCACTGGAAAATCAGACCTTTCCATTTCTGACTGCCTTCATTGAATTCCATCTGTTTTATTGGTTTGTCAAGAGCATTGGGCCAAAAACATCAGCGAGGGGAGGCATAAGTAGTTTATACACACATGTCAGGGCAAGGCACTGCTGTGCCTGCTTCTGGAAGTAAAGAAGACTGTGCTCTTTCCAGCGTTCATCAGGGGGTGGACAGAGAAAGTATCTACTGCCTCCTCCTCCTGGAGTAAAGAGAAAGGAGCAGGACTTGGGGCAATTGGCACAACACAGCCCGTGGCTGCCGGGGTGGAGGAGAGAAATGGGGCAGGCAGACAGCTTCAGATGCATCAGAAGAAATGCCACGATCCCTCACTGCTCATCCTATACCATCACTGCTTTTTCCATCCGTTGACTAAAATTAATTTAATCTGTGTTATCTTAGACTACTCTATTCAGTCTAATGCTGTTTTGCATGTAAGTGGAGAGCGCTTTGTTGTGAAGCCGCTTTTTACTTATCTGTGAATTTCCAAGTCAAAGGAAAAATCAAAAGGCCACAAAATTATTTGAGATCCTTCTTCTGAAATGTTAAATTAATTCATCCACTAAAATTTGATAGCAAACAACATGAAATTATCTCTCTCGTACTAATAAAGAGCCAGCTTTGAATGAATGACAAATCCGATTCATTACACCTAAGCTTAAAGAACTGGGGAGGTATTTAGCAGCATTGCAGCATTTTAAAAAGCTATTCAAATGGGGACAAGCCGCGGCTTCCCTTGCTTTTAGGAATGTTGAGATTTTTTTTGTGATGGATAACATAGCAGCCTTTTCATTTTAGGCACTGCTTACTCAAAGCAAAATAGTTAACTTCCAGGCTGTTTTTATTTTGAGCCTTTTAAAAAAGAATGAGTTAAAAAGCAGTAGCTGATCAAAATAACAAAGGATGGCGAGTTGCTTTTAGTTTCTTATAAGAGTGTTTGCAAATTCCTGGTGGAATTCTGGGCCTGGCGCTGATGAAGCTGGCTAAGGATATCGATCGCCACTTGAATTCACTGAATAAATAATGGTTGCCATAGTTATTGAGCATTCACAACTGGTGGGGAAGCACAGAAATCTCCAAAACACCTCCTGTGATAGTTTTGCTGGAAAATCACCCAGTTAATTCTGTCTCCTATCGCAGAAATTATGTGAGATACACAGGATACTCGGACGCATTATACTAGAATTTCAGTCATGATTGAGCATCTCTGTTACCCATTTTAGTAGCTAAAAAGAAACAGGGGCTTATCATCTCTTATTTTGTGTGACAAAAAGGTTAACTGACATCGTATAACCTGAACTGTTGAAAGAAATCATACACTTTTTGAAGCATCTTTTGCTTCGATTACCAGAGCACATAGTTATGCTGAAGCATATGAGTCCTCTCCACTTGAAGTAGGGATGCTGACATGTTTGTGTTTCTTTTCTTGTGCCCTCACTTTGCAGAACGACATGGCTTAAAAGAACCAAAGAAAGTGGAAGAGCTATGCAACAAGATCACAAGCAGTTTGAAAGATCACTTAACTTTCAGTTGCCAAAACAAAGGACAGCCGCTCGAGTCCTCAGAGCCTAAGGTACTGGGTGTTCTTGCTGACTTGCGTTCTCTCTGCACACTGGGACTGCAGCGCATCTTTTACCTGAAACTGGAAGACTTGGTGCCAGCCCCTTCCATTATTGACAGGCTGTTTCTGGACACCTTGCCCTTCTGAGTCCAGCCACCCTCCTGAAAGGCAAATGCCCACCAGAGCAGGCAAACGGATCGTGACTTACCGCTAACATTTCTGCCCTCACTTAACAGAAAAGCAGCTCCAGCTCTAAAATGAGGTCTTTTCTGGCGCTTTGTCCTTACAACATGAGGCCTAAAACTTACTGGCTTACTGTTTTGGGGTTGTGTTCTTTGTTTTTCTTTTTTTTTTTTTTTTTTTTTTTTTGAGTATTTTTTTGTGTGTGTGTGTGTGCGTGACTTGGGTTTTTTAAACGGCTAATATGGCACTTTTGGACAATGCTATCCCAGCAGCAGTAAAAGGTTAACACGACTGTTTCAAACCTGTTGTTTAACACCTCATGGGACATGAGGAATACAGTGGTAGAAGATGTGTGTTTGAAATCAAGAACAGCAAGTAGTTGTTTGCCAGGGTAGTATGTGTTTCGTGAGGATACCGTTAGCATACTTCCTGCATCAAGGGCACATACATCAGCACAATCGAAACAAAAATCTCACTTTTTTAACAAAGTACATTCAATTGAACATTTCATATAAATCCAATATAGCAAAATGACGATGGCTGTTAGCTCCCATGTTCAAGTGCAATTTTTTGAAGTGCTGTCTTACTAAGTCTTGTTTATTAACTAATTTATTTTAATATGAAAATAAAAGGAAGAAACCAAGTGAGAAACTGACGTGCACTAACTTACATGACAGAGTTTTCCAAACTTGACTCCGTGTAGCGTGACTTACTGACAAATGTCTGTGGGAGACATGGGAACGACCACGGCTCAGTTGTTCCCTAGACAAGGAAATGCAAGTAAGTAGTGGCTGGAGCGCACAGGGTCAGCATCAGGGATAGTTTGCCTTTAGACTTTAACAGAAGTACCTGGTTAGTAAACAGACGCACGATGGGTTTCAAGAACAAGCAAGTCTTGTAAAATAGTATGAATGTAAGTGCTAGGAAGGATATAGTGAGCTGCGTTTAAACATTCCGTGTTCGTACTCCTTTTTGTATGTTTATACTGTTGATGCCATATTAATATGAAATAATTTGTTGCATAGTGTCTTTATTTGTATAAACGTTTGTATGCATGGTATATTGTATTGGCTTTGCCTGTATTTATTGCAATGACTGCCAGCTCGTAGGAGCCCTGTTACACACGATAAGGAAATGGGGTGTTCACACTGACTCAGATACACCAGTTGGAAAACTATATACATATATATAATGTGTATATATATATATGTATATACCTATATTTGTGTGTGTGTGCGTGAGCGTGCGCGTGTCTTTTTATTAACCATTTGTATATAAAATATCTGTCAGATCACAAGCAGAGCTATTTTACAGTTCATTTGCAGTGACTTCTAAGGCAGTACTGTTTAGCACTTTGATATTAAAATCTTGCTCATGTTTTGCTAAATTCAAATAATATTTAAAGATTTTAGTTCTAAAAAAAAACTTTATATGCACTGTATTAAGTCAAAATTTTGTTGGTCATTTTGCTAAGGAAATTTTTGAATGTCAACCTGATGTCACTGTATCTTTTGTTAGCTTTAAACATTCTAGCTTTTGTCTTTTTTTAAACTATGCTGTTTATATGGAAATTAAATTATACAATCAAACAGATGCCAAATGAATTGCCTAATTGCTGCAAAGGATAACCCAGATATCGAGTCACTGTATGGTTTTCAAATAGTAATCTGGTATTTTATCACTTACTATGTTTGGATGTGCTTTTATGAAAAAATTATTCTTATATCAAGATTTATAGTAGTGTCAATAGGGAAACAGACTTCTAATCACTATAGTTAATATTTCCGGTTTACCTGCAGATAATATTTGGAAAAGTATTGCTTTTTGTATTGACTTTTAAGCTTATGTGCAAACATAATAGCATAATTAAATATCAGAGAAGCTAATGTTTCTTGTAGGTTGCTGTAACAAGCCTGACCAGCAAGACAAATATATTTTGACTGAACTTGCTTTTGTATATACTAGATATATATATATACATATATATATATATATACACACAATCACACACATGTGCGCATACAAAAACATACAGAAGCCGAATCAGAAAGTATGTTTACCTTTGTCTCCTTGTGTCAGACACAAGGTCCCTTGGGAAATCACTTCTGCCTAGGGACAGAGCCTGCCAGGCGCTGAGCATCAGTGAAGGGGTCCCGGGCGCTCCTTGTGAGCAGGCCCCTCCACTGAGTTTTCAGCACAGTACAGTGACATTGCTTTTTGTCGGGCGAGGTTTATTTATTCAGTGGGATGTGAATGGAGGGAGCAGGTCCAGAGCCCCACGTGAGATTTCATGTAGCTGGTGTGCTTTAGTCTTCCATGGATAGTCTTAACTGTGATACTCTCCCATTCCCGTCACCTACCGAACCGTCCTTCATTTCAACTCCAGTGCACAGACCCATCGTAGAGTGCAGCCAGTGACAGGTCACGATGGTGAAAGAAGAATTAATGCAGAATAAATCTCCTACCTTCCTCACAGCTCTCTCAGTGTGAACATGCCTTTTTCTAGGCAGAATTCAGGAATATATCAGGTGTTAAGGGAGAGTGCCTTGCTTTTGTTTCAGACAACAGTGTTTCAAGAGTTTCTTCACTCCGCTAACTGCAGTACTTTCTTCTTTTTCCTTTTTTTTTTCTCCTTTTTGTGGTGTTAACCTGTGGGTTGAAAGAAACGCTCTTGTACATATACAATGTAAATTAAAATTATTAAATTGAATAACGTTTTTTTCAGAGGCCCCATGTGTGTTGAATAAGTATGCTTAATTCTGTTAAAATCTGATGTGAATTTTTTATCATTTATAAAACATTAAAAAATTGTGTACTTGAGTCTTAAGAGTTGAAAGATTGGTGAAGGATGCTTAAGAACACTGGCAGTTTAATGGCTAGTCCTTAGGTTAAAAGAGCTTTCATATAAATACAGTGAGACCTGCAGTGCCTGGTTACCCAGCCTCGATAAGCTCCTGTCCATGACTGTCATGGAGGCCCTGTTGTAGAGACCTCCCTCTCCTCACTGCACTTCTCCATGTCAGCAAAAAGTTGTAATTAACTTGCCCCAGTTAACAGCCCCAAGGGAGGGAGGCCACAGCATGTGTGTCTGGCTAGAAAGTGGACTGAGCTCTGATCCCATCTCCTGCCCTGGTAGAACCAGGCCCCAATGGGGACGCACAGCAATTTCTGTGGGCAGACAGCTCTCCTCCTTCGCCTGCCCTTGCTTTGCAGGAGGGATGACTTATCCCCCAGTAGACAAAACTGTTTAACTATAAATCCATTTTCTAAGCAGTTCTGAGAGGCACCTGCCCCTCGGCCAGTCTCCTGCAGGACTTGCTCAGCTGGAGGTGTCACCAAGTGATGACTGCGGCTGTAGGCTGCAGGATTGGCACATCGTTCTTTGGAAATGCGGCAAAGCAAAGGGATGTGCAAACTCTTCCAAGTGTTTTTCTTTTTTTCTTTTTTTTAATGGCTTATTTTAAAAATTAGACCACTGTTCTTAAAATATCTACTTGGTATGTCGAGGAGTTTTGCATAATAGTCCTGCTAGGTAAAACACGCGGATCTACTGACAAACCCTCAGTATTATCCTCAGTATACCCTCAGTAGCTTGCCTGTATTTCAATTTATAGTTACTGGGGGAACCATAAATTGTGTCCCTAGAAACCAGCCCCAATCTAGATCACCTGCACTCATATCCTTATGTGTGCCTCATGTGCTTGTATTCCTAAATCACCGTGTCAGTGGCTGCGTCCCCACAAAGAGACACAATGCCTTGGGAGCCTGGGCTGAGTCAGGAGCCTCACCTAGCAGAGACCGTCCTCAGACAGGAGGCCCCAACGCACCCCAAAATGAGTGACTGTAATTAGAGGCGAGCCAAATCTCTTTCTGCAGTTTTCCTACCGTTTCTTCTCACATTCAGGTTCATTTGTCCAGTATTTAGAGCTCAAATTTCAGTTACGATACAGAGAAAGGAAAGAGATTTGATTGTACATAATTAAGCATGTCTGACAAAAATTGGCAACTCCCTCCATGGATACATGAAACATTGTTTGATTAATTATTTGTATTATAGCAACACCTAGAGGCCACAGCAGAGATCAGGACCCTGCTTGGTAGCTACCCCAATTTGCACCACCCAGGGAAGTTCCATCCAAACAGAAAAAGTAGAAAGAAGAAAACTCAAGAGAAAAGGAGTGTTATACAGACCGCCAAGCCCAAGGGCAGGCAGCATTTCACTCGGAGCTGCGAGTAAAAACCTCAGCTGGCTGAGCTAGTGGCCAGCGAATGCTCTGATTCTGATTGCCTTTTCTTTCCTGTGGCAATTTTATACAAACACAACAAAAGCACTACAAAATTCAAAACAGTCTGTATATTCCAACTTGATCTTGTCTGCGCTGTGTGCGTGAGTGGTGCTCTGTCATCCATCAGACTTCAAAATCCTGCTCGATCCCAAGTTTGGAAGATGTGATGCAAGCTTGGTAGTATTTGGAAAAGAGCTACTTAGCTCTTTATTAAATGAATGGAGCAGATCATCAGGAATATTACAAGATATGGATTAAACAATAATTACTAATGAATAAAAAAGATTAACTTTTGAAAATGCCAAACTACTGATGCAGTAATTGAATCAACGTAGACTTAATTAATCAAATTCTTAACAGTTGATGATATATTTGAGAACTGTACCCCTGACCTACATTTGTGAGAATTCCAAATACAGCAATTTGTCAAATGTGAGCTAAGGAAACCCATTTACTCTATGGAAACACTTTTAGCATTATTTCTTTTGTTTTCTTTTTTAAGACACCCTTTCATTATATTCACAACATGGGATGTTTTGGCTGCATTGGGTTAGAGAAGAAATTTGAACATGGGACGTTGTGATGTGGCTGTGAAAACTAGATGAGATTCTTGACTTGAACTCAGAAAAGCAAGGGTTTCCTTAAGAAATGTGGGAATCCAGCTGTAATTTGATACTATATGTATCTCAACAAGCCCACATGTGTACAATGGATCTACTCTAATGTCAAGTATAAGATTCTGAAGTTATGAAGAGACAAGACTGTTGGAAATGCTTTTTTTTTTTTTTTTTTTTTTTTTCCTTGTTTAATATTTTTGATTGTTTATCAATTTTTCTTAAAAAAACACAGAACTCTGGGATTATTTATGTGGAATTTTATCTAAAAAAAAATAATAAATAAAAATAAAAATAAAAATAAAAAAGCTAAATGAAATTTCAAGCAAGATATGTGCGTAAGTAGTTGAAATACATTTTTAAAGAATGTGAATTGCAGAAATAGTTTGAAACCGGGGAAACTTTTGAACCTATCAGAAGGAAAACAGAAATTAATTTACCTTTCTTGGGGCTTCATTATTTATCTTGCTGTGTTTCCTAATTAATTGACGATATTGATGTTTACACAGGGATTTGCTTCTTTCCAACTTCGCTTGATCCTGTGAAGAAGCCAGAATGCTGCATTTGTAGTAGCACATTTATTCCCATGGCAACAGCCAGGGATTTCACAAACACTAATTGGGGCTGGCAACTTCAACTGTTCCCAGTACAGTCCCATATAATTTTCCCTCTTTTATCCATTTTTCATTATACCTTACCTTTTGATTGACTTCCTCAATACATTTACAGTGCTTCCTCATGTCCTCAAGACTGACTTAATGCCTTACCTGATTTACCAGTCTCTACTCTTTACATCTGTTCATTTGCACTTATCCAGATAAGAGACAACTGCAGTGCATTTGTGCTAAGCTCTAGCTCTTATACTGCAAATGCATCCAGGTTTCACTACAACCAGTTAGTTTCTGTACCTGTGTGCAAAAGCAGTAAATAGATGTACCAATGCACAGCAGCACATTCACATATAAGCATGCTGCCAGATACCTCTAAAGGTAGGTGCCAAACCTCACTTCAGGTGGAGAACAAGCTTACTGTCCACTTACACTTAAGTTCTGTGATCATTCAAGATCATTCAGTTCAAGTGGATCATGAACATTCACAGACGTTCAATTTACTATGTGGAGAATACTAGTTGTATACTGTGGTCATCCACTTGAGTTAAGGCCTTGACTTGCTCACAAGCCTAGAACAAACCTTGCGTTAGCAACGAATCTTAGAATCACAGAGCAACTTGGGTTGGAAAGGACCCCAAAGCCCACCCACCCCACCCCGTGCTGTAGGCAGGGCTGCCCCCCACCAGCTCAGCTGCCCAGGGCCCCATCCAACCTGGCCTTGAGTGACTCCAGGGATGGGGCACCACAGCTTCTCTGGGCAGCTGTGCCAGCGCCTCACCGCCCTCTGAGTAATTAATTTCTTCCTGACATCTAACCTTAATTTCTCCTATTTTAGTTTAAAACCATTTCATCTAGTCCTATCACTATCTGTTCATGTAAAAAGTCAGTCCACTTCCTGCTTATAAGCTCCCTTCCAAGTACTGGAAGGCCGTAGTGAAGACTTCCTGCAGCCTTCCCCAAGCTGAACAGTCCCAGCTCCCTAAGCCCTTCTTCATAGGTGAGGTGCTCCAGCATTTTCACCATCTTAGTGGCCCTCCTCTGGACTTGCTCCAGCAGCTGCTTATCCTTCATGTGCTGAGGGCTCCAAGCCTGAATGCAGTTCTCCAGCTGGGGACTTACAGTAGAACAGTACTACATACAGAACAGAGGGAGACATCACCTCCCACACCATGCTGGCCATTTTTTTTTATGCAGCCCAGGATACATTTGGCCTTCTGGGCTGCAAGAGCACACAGCTGGATCATGTCCACCTGGATCATGTCCAGCAATCCCAAGTCCTTCCCCACAGGGCTGCCCTCAGTGTGTTCCTCTCCCAGTCTGTATACATATCTGGGATTGTCTTGACCCAAGAGCAACGCCTTGCACTTGGCCTGAATGAACCTCATTTGGTTCACGTGGGCTCACTTTTCAAACTCGTCCGGGTCCCTCTGGATGCCATACCTTCCTGCCAACTACACCACTTAGCTTGGTGTCACCTGCAAAGCTGCTGAAGTTATTCTCAATCCCACTATGTTATTGATAAAGATGTTGGAGAGCACCAGTCCCAAGACTAACTCCCAGGGGACATCACTTATCATCACTTTCCTCTTCTAAATAGAGATACTGACAACAACCCTTTGGCTGTGACCATCCAACGGGTGGTCCACAGGCTTTCTGGGTAACCTATACCCGGTCCTATGCTCAGTCAATGGAACATCACTGAGCAAACTCAAGATTCCCATTCAGAGGCTGACTTGAGAATAAGTCCCAGACAGTTTTCGAACCATTCTCTCAGCAAAAATAAATTAAAACCAAGTAGAGAAAGTATGCCACTATTGCCCTAATTTGAATAGAAAGACAATAAATAAGACCAGTTAGAGTGAATTTACACTCCAGGCCACTGAAAATGACTAAAAATTGAGGAGTAAAATGATAGAACCATGTGGAGCCTTGTCATTAGGTTACAGGTGAAGTCAAATTTGTTTCTTACTTCGAAATAATTTAATATATTATTAGTAGAAAACTAGTATTAAAATACTAAATTCTCAGTGTGACCACCACCTTCTTGCCCTATATGATATGAAGTAAAAAGCTTCTTAACTATCAAAAATCTGTCTTGGCAGTAAACCGAATGTTTTTAGGAGTCTTTAATTGAAAGCAGGGCAAAAATACTATATTTGATAAAGATAACTTATTGTAATAAAGAGTATAATTTTTTTAAATGATTGAAAAGAAAAAGGGGGGGGGGGGCAAAAGGGGGGACATTTTACATTCAAGTGAAAAGGAAACTGCTGCAAGAAATGTCATATTCCAATAAATGGCAGTATGAACTTACAGGAACACATAAAGAAGGCCTTTACTGAAAAAGGCTTTTGACTCTCAAGGCTACAATTTGCCTCTTTCTCTTTGAGGCACTGAACTGTGCCAGCTTGCACAATTTTTGAAAACACATGCTGCTGCCATTGACTGAAAGGCTCTGTTTTAAAAACATAACAAACATTTGGGAAGAGCCCTTCAGCTTTTGCGATTGTTTTCATGGTTTCATTTTGTTCCCTATCCCCTCTAATTTCAAAAAGCATCATCAAACTCATAACAGGGTTTTCATAACTTTTGTGAACTGGGCCACAGTCAAGAATTTCCACCTTGAGTAATATTATTGCATGAAGTTTCCCACCTATCATACAGTGCTCTGCAGTGCTCAGCACATACATCTGCTTTTCATCTCTTTTCTGAAAGTTCTGTGGATAGCTGTGCCTTTGAAATTAAGGAGCTGAGGAACAAATCAGGGTTGAAGGTTTTTCAGAGCTATGGATGTTGTGTTTTAAACTGATCTGTTGAGAGGAGCGCAAGGGAAAGCATTTCCAGCAGCAAGGCAAGCTGGTGCAGTATAACCTTTTGGAAAGAGAGCCAGGATTCACTACACACAGAATCACATCCCCTGTAGATGGAAGTGAAAGCTTCCCAGACAGGTTTAAGCGAAAGGCTTTTTAAAGCAAGTTATTGAGAATGGCTGAGACTGAGATATTAAAAAAGCAGGTGTCAAGAACTAAGATGAAACCTTAAAATTCTTGCAAAACCTGAGATTTTGAAAAGAAAGCTCCTTTTACGCCATGCCTCCAAAGCAGCACTTATTCCCATGAGAACGTGACACAACAAGAATCACACTGCTGGCATCTAATGGACAAAAACAATTGTGGAAATCCAATAAAAATAGTGGGAAATGCTATTTGGTGAAAACATTGTCCAGCTTTCTGTAGTGCATGATTACAGCTCAAGCAAAACATGATGCCTGCAGTGTATTCTCTTCCTATGAAGAAAGGCTGAGGGAATTTGGCTTGGAGAAGAGAAGGCTCCAGAGAGACCTCACTGCGGCCTTCCAGTACTTGAAGGGAATTTTAAACAAGAAGGAGACTGACTTTTTACATGGACAGATAGTGATAGGACAAGGTGAAATGGTATTAAACTAAAATAGGAGAAATTAAGGTTAGATGTCAGGAAGAAATTAATTACTCAGAGGGCAGTGAGGCATTGGCACAGGTGCCCAGAGAAGCTGTGGTGCCCCATCCTGGAGGCGCTCAAGGCCAGGTTGGATGGGGCCCTGGGCAGCTGAGCTGGTGGGGGGCAGCCCTGCCCACAGCACGGGGTGGGGTGGGTGGGCTTTGGGGGCCCATCCAACCCAAACCATTCTGTGGATTTATGACTCCATGGCTTGATTCTATGATTCTGTGATTCCATGCCATTCAGGCTGCAGCTTCACAAGCGTTCCTAGCCAGCATAGGGCAAATTCTGCCAGGAGTCATCCTGGGTATCTACTGCTTCTCACTGCAATGTGTCCCTGCCTCAGGCCAGTGGTGACTTTGGGGATGGGAGGTGAAACAAAGCAAGAACCTGGTTTGGTTTAAAACTCACATATTCTTCCCGCCCTCTTTTTACTGGTCAGCAGCAGTTTCCATGCAGTTTTCCCATTTGTTGTCAGGATAATTTTTAGAATTGCTATGTACGCCTAAATGTCAAATGGGAGGAAAAGATCAGCAGGTATCCCTATGACCATTGCTGCCATGCAACATTTGCATGGGAGTAGCCTGAAGATTTCCCTGTGTAAACAAGGGGTCTGTTGCTCCAAGTCCTCTTTACACACATAACTAGAGACACTCCCTGTTCCAAAGGCATTTAGAACTGATAAAGCAACACAAAGGAAAACAGTGTCATAATTGCTGTATGAAGAGAATATCTATGTACAGAGGTATTCAGTGATTTTCTGTCACATGGGAACTTTGGAAGAGCCGTGAAGTGAGTCTGGATCCCACCATTCTAGCCTACTCCTTAAAAATAAATATCCTTCCTCTCTTATGTCATGAGTCAGCACACTTTTCCAAAATGGTGCACTCAGCCTAACTGTTGTCAAATTGCTTGGGGAGACTCTAACCTGACATATTTAGCACATCCTTCCCACAGCTCTCACAGAAGCACAAGGATGTCAGCTCTGATCAGACTCAACCAGGGCTGCAAAACCTATCATGTTTGTAGATCTAAGATGGTCTAGAAAGTAATTCTTCCAAAAGCTACTGCAATTCTGTGCATGAAGACAGACACAAGAAGCTGCAGTGGGCAACATTTCCATCAGGCTGCCCTTTAATAACAGCCTAGAAATTAGTATTACATTAACCTAGGCAATGTTTTTAGACTTAGAAATGTCTAAACCACAAGAACTCTTTGGAGGTGGGCTACTGCTTCGGATCTCAGATTGCAGCCCCATCTGCTGTGAAGAGCTGTCAATCTAATCTATCCAAGTCTGCAGCTTTCTGTCCAGTATGGCATAATGTATAAAGCAAAGGATGCCACAGTAACTGTATTGTGTTTGCAGTCTGAACAGGTGCTTAAAAAAAAAAAAGATCATAGAAGAGTTTTGTTATCTATACTTCTATACTTACTATTTGAAGAATGATTCATATGACCTGAGCATTTAGAAAACTGCAATGCCATAAGGATAGAATGGGGAGGAGGAACACATTCTTTAATCAACATCTACGCATGGTTGGAAAGCTGCAGACAGTTCTCTGCAAGCAGTCACTGAAGCAGGTTAAATTTTGTCACAACCACGTAAGGACTCCTGTGGTAGCTCCTAATGAGGGTCAATCTGCCCCAGCGTCCTGCCTGCCAGTGGCCAAGAGAAACTGGGAATTAAGTGTGTAGAGCCTAAAAATACACTTACCAGGCATCTCTAAACCCTTTGGATCATGCAACACATCCATAAAAAACCTTTGAACATGCACCCCCAGTATATGCATTTTCACTTATTTATAAACCATACCCGTGCACTACTGAAGTTCTAACATTTTCTTCCTGCACCCCCATGGATCGTCTTGTGCATTCCCTGGGGTGAGAGCACCCTGCTTTGGAGAACACTGCTAGAGAGGATCATCCCATTTTTATAGCATTTCTAGAAACAATAAATAATACTTTTTATTGCAGACATGTTAGTCACCGGACCTCACTCGAGCAGTGCAGACCTGCCTTATTTGGCTACCAGCAATCACGACACACTTGCATTTACCTCATGCACACTGAATGTGATACCAGTTAGAAACAGAAAGGGACAATTTGTCCAAGCATAAAAAAACCCTGTTGCCGTAACAAGCCAGGAACATCAATTTAATGTGGGAAATATTAATAGGAACTGGAAATTGTTCAAGAACATTCTACTGGGTATTAAAAAAAAAAAAAAAGTGCCACAAATCTACTAGTAGGAAAGAATTCATGCTGGGGAAGAAGGAACGTGTGAAACATAGAAGATGCAGAAATGTTAGTCAGATGCCATCAATCGAAATACAAAGAATGCAAAAAAGGATAATGGCAGTAAACTGCAAATGTAAAAAACATTTTGCTGAACACAGCAATATAAGAAGCTCACTGGGCATTACAGTTAGAAGGAAAAAGAAACAAATTACGGTAAAAAAAATTCGATACCAAATATTCCATTACTACAAACAGGTATCATCACAATTTTGAACAAAGGCTCAGAAAAGACAGATGGGTTCATCACTGCTTCTCTTCCGATTTCAGAATGCAGCAGGAGGATAAGCTTGCCCAACAAAATGTGGTAGATGGAACAGAAAGCCTGGCATCAAGAACAAAGAGTGTGATGAAGCGTCAGTCGCAATTACACATTTACAAATCAAGCAGCCTAGTGGGAAACAAGCATCATGGAAAGGACCTTTGAATTGCCAACTTACTCCAAGTATTAAAAAAGAATAAAAAGATGATCCTGGAAAATACAGACCTCTTAGTCACAAGCTGAATCCGGACACGTAATGGGAATTTTCACTTAGGAGGCAATGAGCATAGAATTGTATGCTTCAGATGTGATTAATAATGATCAATAAAGTTTCAGGAAGCATGGATTTTGAAAATAAAACCTTTTTTTTAATCTTCTTCTTTTCCTTTTGTTCACATCTGTCCTACAATACTAAAAACTGCCTTCAGAGCAAGAACTCAGTAGATCATCACAAACTCTAGTGTAGCCAATTTTGTCTCAGCCACTGCAAGGGATACAAACATTGGCAGGATAGAAGAACCTAACCTGGTCCTGACATGCCAGGACTCCAGGCCAGCTCCAGTGAGTATGAAGTTGTGGGGCTTAGCTTAGGGATCAGTTTTCATGATCTTTATGCATAAGATTAGCCTAAGTTGCCTGAGAATTTTTTTTTTCTGGCTATGAAAGAGAGAGAACTGTATTTTCCTAAAGATTTTTAGATCAACCTACAAGTACAAGCCAGATTTGGGAAGGACACTTCTGAGTTTCTAAATTTGACAGCTATAAGCCAGAATTCAGAACATGATACGTAGTGCAAAAACAAGTTTATGAAATCGTATTTGAATTCTCTGCACACCTTGAGAATTGCCATCTTTGCAGAATGATAGAATCATAGAATCCATTGAGTTGGAAGGGACATCTGAAGATCATCAAACCAGCTTCCCCGCAATGAACAGGGACATGTAAAGCTACATCAGGTTGCCCAGAGCCTTATCCGGCTTCGCCTTGAAAGACTCCAGGGATGGAGCATTGATTACACCACTGGGCAACCTGTTCCAGTGCCTCACCACCCTCACTGTAAAAGATTTTTTCCTTATTTCCAACCTAAATCTACTCTCTTTGAGTTTGAGACCATTCCCCATTGCTCTATCACCACAGACCCCCCTAAAGAGTTTGCCCCCTTCTTTCCCGTAGCTCCCCTTTAGATACTGAAAGGCCATTATCAGCTCACCTTGGAACCTTCTCTTCTCCAGCCCCAACTCCGTCTCATTTAAAAATTGAATTTTTAAAAACTGATTTTTTTTGGCAGAAATGTGTTGAGAATGTCTGTTTTCATTTGAAATCTCAGATACAAACATGTCTATTGATGCATAATTGAGAGTATGTTCTGTTAGTCAATCATTAGTAACAATGTTCTAATTCTGTTTCCAAACTCCAGTAAAAAACTGTGGAGCAGAAAACTGAAGTGATCAATCATACATCACAAGCAGCAAGCAGTCAAACAACTCATAAGCATAGGTATCATAGGTTTCTTCTCAATCTTCAGGTGTGGACTCTGAAAACCATGCTATCATGAGAAATCAAGACCGGCTAAAAATGATGTGAACAAGCAAGCAAACAGACAAAAAGTTAAAATTATCTTATACTTTATCTAACACACATTTTGATATTGCATCATAGCCCCAGTTAGTTACTGTACTTCCATGCACCAACAGTTATCTGATAAACCATCTTGATAAAGGTTGTTTGCAAACAGGAAAATCTGATCCTCTGTCTGGTATCAACTGTTGTCTCCATTACCTTTGACAGAGTTACTCTGGCTTTATCAGCTCAAAAGTAAGAGCTGAACAAAAATGCCACTAGCCACAGTAATATTAATAAGGATTGTTAGAGTTCTGAAGGACATAGGTCTATTAGCTTTTAATAGGTTTAGTAAGCTTTGTGTATAAGTTTTACATGCAGATACGCATACATTTACATTCTAATTCCTGCAGTGTTTCCTGTCTGTTGGTCTATATTTTATTTCCACAGAGGCCTCTCACCTTTTCCTTGTGCTCTTTCACATGGTGGTTCCCCAACCAGATGAGCATGCAGATTTTATCTTTATCTCACTGGCAGTGTCTGTATAAGTCAGCACTGACGGTTTTGTTTCCTAGGTGTCCCCTCGAGCTACTCTGCACCAAGTGTCATTCAACATGTGTTACTCTTCCTGCCTCACACCTTCCATTCATACATCTATAACCATTAATTTGTTGATATCTCTGTTTTATCCTGTGCCTGCACGTAGCCTTCCTCCATATTCTTGGATTAATGGAGATCCGTGGATCAGATATGGCTTTTGTGAGGACAGTACCACTGCCTCAGAGGCACGTAGTACAAGCTGCATTAGCTATACTCCACTGTGAGCCCAGGAAGCCCCAGCTGCCCAGTCTCCATGTTAGCAGCACTATTTTTAGTTTGGTGCCACCTTTTGCAGATTTTCTAACAATTTATTTTATTTTCTTAGTAAAAACATATGGCAAACAGATGCCTAAGCCGGGCCCCAGCCACCCATTTCTTGTTCCTGCCTTTCCAGAATATCTGGGAAAATTCTGAGGTTTATGCTAATATACACGGAACTTGCAATTTATTTCAAGTGCAACCTCACGCTGACTGGCATGTCATTTTAAAATCAAGTTTCTGTCTCTTTTTTTTTTCATGGGCAACCTTGAAAACATAAATCAGGATTCAAAGATGGTAGCAGCTGGGTATCAATCATAGGAAGCAAGGATGATGTAGAGATCTTCCTTCTCCTTCCCACACACATCTCTAAAAATTCAAAATAAATCAGATTCATCTACAAGTATCAGTTTACCAGTCCCTCTCTTAGGTAACACTTCTGCACAATGGTATGATCACGGCTACGTCTGAGATGAAAGAAGAATGAGCTGTAGTCTTGAAAATGTTAAATCTAGCTCTGCTTAAAAATCACCATTCTCCCCTGGGATTAGAATTTAGCTATTTTGCAGATTTCTGCAGTGACCAAGGCAACTATGACACAAGAGAGAGCATGCTCTAAGCCAACATGAAAACATGAAGGCCTTCAGTAGGGCTGTCAGCCCCTGTCATACACATTTTTCCCAGGCACTGACCTTGCTTTATATTGTAATTCTTCTCTCCCCTTTCCCTCACCCTGTGTTCTACTATCCTACAGAAACACATTTAAGATTTATATTGCAATATGTTTAAACTTATTCTGATTTTCAGAAGTATATGTATATTTATTTTAGAGAAAGTTTATCTTGGTAAGAGGGACCACACACTAATACCAGCATTATTTATTAAGGCTACGATGTCATTAATTTCTCACATGGGAGCTGAAAGCCAAGGAATACTATCTCTGGTTTCCCTCTGCTCTGTCTCTTTCCCAGGATTCACTCACTGCAGAAATGTAAACTTATAACTGGATCTATCTCCCAAGCATGCCCAAGATGTGTCAAGATATGCTTCAGATATCAAATGTCAGAATGTAGATTTATTCACACAATTCAAATGTTTAATTTAGAGGCTATTTAAATGAACAGCCTCTCAAATTAATTGTCATACTGTCTTTTTCCTCACTAGAAATGTTGCCTTTTTGTACAAATGATAAGAATGCTGCAATTCCCTGGATTTTGTTGTTTTTTTTTAATTAATATGAAACAATTAATTATTGCTGAATTCTAATTCATCTATGATCTTACCATTTCAGGGACATGCAGTGGAAGTGCAGACATACACTGAATGAAATTGTTCTGAAACAGTGTGTAGTCAGGAGCTCCTGTGAGCTCTGGGACCATAGTCCACCTCAGAAATGATTTACAGGTTTCCTATATTTTACATCAAAATTATCTAGGGGAAGAAGAGAGAGAGAAAAATATAAAACAACTAAGTCAATGCCAAATAGATTTGTGAATTGTACACGATTTCCAAGAGATGTTTTTTTCCTCCTGCACAACTTTTAGCAATGCAAAACGTTGCTTACAAATAAAGGATTCAATTTTCTTGTCCATAGGGAGAAACAGCTAAAGAAAGAAGTCTCTGTAGATCTCTCTGCAATGAATGAGAGACTGAAGTTTCTCCTTATGGCTCGTGTCCCAGAGTCTGTTGTCAGCTGCTAATCCATTTCCACTGCACTCTCTTGGTATCATGCTCCTTCATTTGCCTCAGTGCTCCTAGTTGATGTTTTATTATTGATTATTTGTTGCTAGTTTTGCGTGTGAGCAAAGCATTTGGTAGCTTGTCTTTAGTGCCCTTGTGGGGCAGGTGCAGACCAAAGGTGTTAGAAGCCACTTGGAGCAGAAGAAATTCTATGTTCCCCTGTCAGTAAGTGGCTGCATTGTGAGTCCCTTCATCCTGCACCAATTTCTGTTTCACCCCGAAATGATTGTACATCTCTGCCTACAGACCCACAAGGAACACAGAAGAAATGTGACTGGAAAATAATTTGATTTCTGGCTTAATTCAATGAAACAGTTGTAGTGATTTCTAAAATGTAGGTTTTTTTTTTTTTTTTCCTGGAATCAGTGTTTGAAGAAAACAGATTGCCGTCACGTGCATTGAAAATGGCATTTAACAGTGACTTTATCATATGGACTGGAATATTAGCAGATACATTATGTGCAGAAATGTAACACGTTTCACCTTCTCCATCTAATCCGAGAGGTTCTTATTTTCCAGCCACCCACTTGGGCATGCAGTTATTCATTCGGTACAAAAATGAACTGCACCTGAAATATATTCAGATTATTGTAGAATTGCCTCCACCTTGCTGCCACAATTGTCAAGGTAAAAATATCTGTCTCTTTCTCAAGAGATAGATGATGATAATACAGAAATGCTTCTACTCTCAAGGTGCCTGTACTAATACAAGGAGTCAATTCTATTTAAAAATAAATTCTCACTTCAGCAATTGCTATACTTGATGCATGCATTTCACACACACACATATACAATGTTGGAAAAGTTATTTACCTGTAATCGCACATTCAGAAGTTAGGAAATAAAAGAGCCAAAAATGTTCCATGCTTGAGAAAACTTATTTTCTGCCTTTATGTGGTAGTATTATGATACATTGTTAATTATATGAATACGTGCTGCTTCACCTCAGCAATTTGCCTTGTTTAATCCAAAGAACACCTTTTCCTCTTCAAATTTTCTACTTGAGCCACCAGTGCCATCAGCCCCCATAGCATTGCTGGGAGTTGGAACTAGATGATCTTGGAGGTCCCTTCCAATGCAAGCCATTCTATGTTTCTATGATTTAATATCGCCTTTGGCCCAGTTTTCTCAGCAAACAAAGCTTCCAGTGTTGTGCTATCTTTCTGTGCCTCAGTCCGCTACTGAGCATTTTTGAACCCATGGGCTGATTTCAACCAAATCTGACAGGAAAACTGAGGTTTAGGAAGGAAATCTCACTGGTGTCCCGTAATAGCTGTGGAAATTAGCAATCCCCTACTGAAGTAAAGCCTGAAGCACGAACCTTGGCACAAAGCCTCCAGGCAGCCCAGCCGTGAGGCAGCCATACTTTGGAAGCCGGCCTTCCCTCACGTTGCAGCATGCACAGCTGCCCACCAAAGCCCTCATACAGCTTCTCCCTTCTGAGCACTTCTGTTTAAAAATTGTTTAGACACCAGCAGTGCTCTGGGCGCAGTACCCAGGAGGGTGATGGTGGGGATTATACGTCTTACTGCTGGCATCAACTTGTATGAGGGCTGGTCTGAAAATAATGCATCCTATTTTCTTACAATGGCCCACGACATCAGAGGTGGATGTTGGTGGCATGGCAGTAGAAGTTGAACCTTCCTGCCAGTGCCCAGTTACATGTTATTGCTGTGAGACAGATGGCAGCAGAGGGACAGTCTGCCTCAGCAGCATCTGACATGGAAGTGCAGATGAAGCAAAAGTGTGGAGCTGAATTCCTCCATTGACATTCATTGACACTTGCTGAACATCTATGGAGACCAAACAGTGGATGTGGTCAAGAAAAGTGAAGCACTGTGTCATCTCTGTTGGTGCAAATGTTTACTACCGCAGCATACAGGCTATTGTTCACCACAGGTGAAAATGCATAGCTAATGGTGGTGACTATGTAGAAAATGAGTGTTTTGTAGCTGAGAATTTGCACTATTAAATGGTGTTATTGTACTCTTTGCATCTGTGGTAGTTTGGTAGCATGGAAATAAACAGGAGGCATTACTTTCAGAACAACTTAGGAACATAGGAGAAATTAGCCTCTTTTTTCTTCTTTTTCTTGCTGCTTTCATTGCCCTCATCATCTTGCTTTGGTCTGCCTGACTATAGTTTTCCCTTGCCTTGCACACTCCATTTGTCATTAAAACTCCCCTTCTAAGGTAAACGTTTGGGCTGTGCCATTTACATTTGCAGCCCGGAAACCTGTGGTAAAAATTCTCCATTCAAGGCACGTCAGGGCAATTTCAGTATTAGGTGATAAAAAATTCCCCTTCTTCCTATGCACACAAGTCACCCTTCAGTCAATGTTTCCAAAATCATCCAGTCTCTAAGATAATACAGCTGGGTCACAAATCACAGCTACTATGCTTGTGTCAAAAAATATAATATGTAATAATAATAAAATAATATAATATATAATAAATATAATATAAAAATGTAATATATATAAATCAGCACACTATCACAGAGTTCCCCAGACATTGCTGCTAAACATGGATCTTGGACAACATGTTGTAATTTTGCTAAATACTGCCAATACAGATGTTTGTGCAGTGGAAGGAAATGGATTAAATCCTAGTGTTCTTTTTATTCAAACACTGCTTCCATTTTCTCTCAAAAGATAGAGGTGTAAAAGCACATGGTTGGTAATCTCTGGTGTATTCATAATTGCCATATGTGTCACATGTGCGCACATTTTCACATCAGTTTTGCTGAATGAGCTTTTACTGCCACTCTTCATCACTAAAAATGGGCTTGTTTAGCTTGAAGAAGAGAAGGCTGTGGAGAGACGTCATTACAGCCTTCCAGTTCTTGAAGGGAGCTTACAAGCAGGAGGGGGACTGACTTTTTAGAGTCTGATAGTGATAGGACAACAGGTAATGGCTTTAAACTCCAATGGGGAAATTCAGATTAAATATTAAGGAGAAATTTTTGCTCAGAGGGCGGAGCTGTGGTGCCCCATCCCTGGAGGTACTTGGGGCCAGGCTGGATGGCCCTGGGTAGCTGAGCTGGTGGGGGTCAGCCCACAGCAGGGAAGTGGACTAGATCATCTTTAAGGTCCCCTCCAACCTAAGGCATTCTATCATTCTATGAAAATCACTAAATGCAGGCAGTGAAAAACTACAATGTCTTTAAAACATGTTCATTCAGCACTACCTGTAATACATCTCAACAAATCTGCTTGTGCATCCAACTCACCTCCTAAGAACAAACATTTCCTCATTTTGTAAAATTCCCAGTCTTAATTGCCTCGCAGAATGACCACCTCTTTTTATTTTTTCTCTCTCTCTACTGTTTTAGTGTTCTGATTTGCTGGTTCAGTTCACATCCACATGCACTCAGTGACACATAACACTGTGCTTTAGCAGAAAATTGCTAACGAAAGGCTGAAGCAAGACTGGACATCACATTAGAGAAGAAACACTACTAAAACTACAGTACCAATCTCCGATGTATAGCAAAAAAAAAAAAAAGAATTTAAACTTTGAAGTACAACTCTGCCTTGTAACTAAGATAAGATATTTTGTTTGACTTTCAGTAAGTCAACACTGAAATATGACATTTTAAAAATCTTTTTAAAGTCAAATCCTGGTGACACTGAAATCAATAACTTACTTTGATAAAATGTGACTATTATCTGAGAAATTCATATTACAAATTATTTGTTTTAAAACCTAACAGCTGCACTCCTCTGGCCTTTAAAAATTAAACACTAAATTGATAAAAATACTACTTAATGTAGCTTGGCATGCTATTGCTTCCAACGTCTCTTTATAACTTCCAAATCCATAAAATAATTAAAAAATAACTTGATATAATCATGTACATCTAAGGAAAATCTATCACTTTGCACTAAAATTTTTACTTTTCATACAAGTCTTCTTGAGAAGTGCTGCTAGTTTTGTCACATAGAGCTACTATGTGCTCTTTGCAAGTTACTTCAAGAGCAACTAGGTAGATAGAGCAAGATTCCATGATAACTGCCACCTGTGAAGGAAAAATAGACCAAACAGCAAGTTTCAAAACTTACTGCCAGTCTTATCTCCTAAAAAGAGTCTGATGAGGTAAAAGTCATGATGCTGAGAGTACAATCAAAGGTATATTGGATAGACGTGTTTGTTGAATGGGTCCAGAAAGTCTAGGGCAGTGCTGCAAAGAGAGTTAGAACATTACTTCCCACCTGGAACTGATAATACAAACAGAGGCAGTGGAAAGCATCATTCCCTTGCAATTCATGGACAGACCTATGGCACTGACTGGAATTAAGCTCCATCAGAAAAATAGCCTTAGATGTATAACACATTTCTGCATTTCATGCAACACACACCAGCATGTTTGGATTAGGTGATCTTAGTGGTTTCTTGCAACTTTAATGATTCTGTGCTATCTCAGCATTTTCAAATGAAGAGTTTTGGTGACTTACATACAACATTGGCACGGTGGTCACCAGCTTCATCTGAGTGTCCTTTGCTTCAGCTCTTGGTAGCTGTGAATGTCCATCTTTAACACCTCTTCCTCTCCTTACAGTACTGATATCACTGCTACATGTTTTTATGAGTGCTTTTAGCACTGCTGCAGGGCTCCTAGGTCTGTCAGAGAGCAACATAGACAGGGCATTTGGACAGTGGAAAAGGTAAAGAGCTTTGAGGATGAGTCTCACATACTGGAATAGAGGTTGGGAAAGGACAAGGAGGTGACCTGCTGAGGTACTGGATCCCCCCTCCTCTAGTACTTCACTGTATCACTTGGGAAAATGATGACAAGGATTGCTATTGAAGAAGAGACACAGCAAGAGACTGGACAAGTCAGAAATCAGTATAGTCATGAAAAAATAAAATTAATAATAAAAATCTAAGAAAAAGAGCTACATTAAAAATTCCTACTTTGAAGAATACCTAAGAGATCTAAGAAACTACTTGTAAAAGAAAGTTGCATAGCAGACTTTGTGCTTAGAGCCACAGAAATGATGTCTTAGTTTCTTTTGAGGCCTGAGGCATTTAAGAACTGTTTTGTATTCATCACCTCCATCCTATTCACTTTGGAATTGCTGTCCAACTCAAGAGGTGACCCTCAAGATAAAGCAGTTAGACACACTGAAAATGGGATCTGATAGGATTAGTCAAATGATGCTATTGCTATGCAAAGTTGCCAAATACAGCCACACACCAATTGAAGGGCTTTTGCCCAGTGATTCACCCATCTGTGACTGTTGTAGAAGATCCACTCATAAATGATTGAAATCCATCCTGTGGACAGATTTGCCACCTGGATTTAAAATTGCTAAAATAACTCATACTACACCAGCCAAGCATTAAGTTAATGCCCTCTTAAGCTTTTGCACACAAAGCAAATATCTCTGTTCACAGTACCTCACAGAACATTAATCCAATTACTATTTCTGAGGTGAGAAATGAAGCAATTTTAGTCATACTTCAGGGTTTAATTCAAATTATAATAATGGTATTTTAAAAATAAACATCTTTAACTAAAAATTGTTTTCCCCACAAGATTATGGCTTTTTGTTGTTTGATGGATGACTACAACAGTAAGAAATCAGCATTTTAATGGCTCACCTAAATACTACACAAAGATGTAAATATTCAGTGTAATGTGCAGGAAATTAGTAGTAGCATTAGCAGTAATGGGACTTGCATGGCTAATTCTCCACATAGCTGGCTGAACATGTCTCCCAAAGTACCCATCAAGAAATACAAACTTTCAATTACATTTTAAACTAAAATAGGCTCTAGAGGCTTTCTTTCTTTCTCTGAGCTCAGTCTCAGTAAGACTGAAGTTCAGCGCTTCACAATGTTACTGCTTTATTAAAAGTAAATAGAGTAAGATTCAAACATCAAAGAAGAATAATTAAAAAAAAAAAAACCACTGAAAGAATACCCTCACTGGAGATCTAAGACTCTTTGGATCATGTATATTCGTTTATGCAGCATCTTCACTCCATGGTTGCAGCTCTTGAGAACTTCACAGTTTCAGTGTATAAAAGACACTCCCTGCGAGGTAGGAAGTGAAAAGATAACTTTGCAATGGACTTGATATCCTTCACCTCTGCACCTTTGCAGCTTTGACACTAAACCATACTTCTTTTCGAGAAATGCTGATGAGCACCTCTGCAGCAAAACAACCTAGCAAGGCAGAAAGAAACAAGTTTGACATCTGAACCTAAGCCATTTATATTATGTCAGCATTTCAACTTGTGGTTTAGACCTACCAAGAAGGAGACATTGATGGAGTTAATTGTAAATGACTATCTTCCTTTTCTGTGTCTTTCAGAGAAAAGGGTCTGACTTCTGCCATGAGCAGCTTACACTTTTCAAGATAATACCAGCAAGCATCACTGTAAAGATCTAGGTCATATGGGGTTCCCTAGATAGAAAGAAACTGACGGTTAGTAGAAGATGTGTAAGACAGAAATAAAGCAGTGCAGGACCAAACAGGGCTCTGATTTGATAAATTATATTTTATGACTTATTAAGATGATGTTTCAGTTACATTTAAGATTGGACACCACTTGCCACATATTAGAAATGACAGTTACATTCTAGTAAGAGATGTTGTATTCACTCGACATTCCTGCTCTTCACTTCTGACTCACCCTGCCTCCTTCTAGTGTGAATTTCTTGTCTGTGAGTGAAAAGACTTATCTGTAGAATTTCACTATTTATTATGCAGCTTTCAATCATTTTCAGTGCACCTCTGGACAGTTCTTAAGCTACGTAGACAGCCATTGAGTAGCCAAGTAACACCTTGGGGTTACAGCAGAGACTTCCAGGAGAACTTTTCAGACACAGTTAAAAAACAAACAAAAAAGGTGAAATGTATCAAATGATAGGAAGTATTAGGAAAACAACAGACAACAAGACAAAAATACAACTGCAAGATTGAATAAATCTGTCTTACGCAAACAAAATAAATACAGCGTGCAGTTCTGTTTCCCTCATCTAAAATAAATAAGAAAATAAAATAAAACAGTAATATCAAAACTGGAAAAGGCCCAAAGAAATAAACCAAAAAGGATGATAAAATATGTATACTAATGGGTCCAGAAGGAGTGGTTGAAAAAGCCAGGATATTTCAGGCTCCCAGAATGACAACTAAGGGCAGAAATGAGATCTACCTGATACTGAATAGCATGGAGAGGGTAGACTGGAATCATTTGCCAGAAAGAGTTAGGTTAGTAATGCACAGGGTAGCAAATGTGTGAAAATCCTTGTCAAAGAGCTCTGTGGCTGAAAGAACTCTACTTCATCTGCAGGGAAGACTGGGTGAACACATGAAACAGGCACGCACAGGAGTTAACAGGGAAACAAAGCACACCTGGTTCAGGATACCCGAAATGTAAAAAAAAAGTCAAAGGCTGGAGAATGTTAAGGTGGAACGATTGCCTTATTCTTCCTTTCCCCTCATTATGAACTTGTGAGCACTCCTGAAGACAATACAAAGCTAGATGGCATACAAGGCCCTTGTACAAAGATTAATTAAGGTGGGAAATTAACTGGGAAATTCCTGATTAACTTAAGATTCTACTTGAAGACTGACACAGATTTTAAATCAAAAACAATCTAATAAATTTTTATCTCCAGAAAAAAGAATTTCCAGGAAATGTTTTCCAGGGAATGGTTTTAAACTGAGACAGGGGAGGTTTAGGTTAGATATTAGGAGGAAGTTTTTCACGCTGAGGGTGGTGACACACTGGAACAGGTTGCCCAAGGAGGTTGTGGATGCCCCATCCCTGAAGGCATTCAAGGCCAGGCTGGACGCGGCTCTGGGCAGCCTGGTCTGCTGGTTGGAGACCCTGCACATAGCAGGGGGGTTGGAACTAGGTGATCATTGTGGTCCTTTTCAACCCAGGCCATTGTGATTCTACGATTCTACAAAATGTCCCATAATCCAAACTAGCCAGGCTAAACCCCTATTCACCTCTTCTCTGATCAGGAACAACCTTCTTGGCAGAGCTAAACAATGTACTGTCCTTCTGATTATCTGGTAAGAGGGAGGAGATGAAGCAAAGAAGGCAGAGACTACTCCAGAAGTCTTAAAAGACTTCAAATCAGTCAGTGAAAAATGTGGATTTTCTACTTTTTAATTTATTCCTAAAATTCCCTGGAATTTTTATTAACCAGACCATTGTTCATATCTGCATGCGTTAGAGAAGCAGCAGGATCAGAATTACTTTTCTAATGAAGAAAGAAAAATTAAAAATGCTTCAAAAGCATTTTAATCAGATCTGTTTATGAATGCAAGCCCATGATGTGACACCTCTGGTCTGAAGTTAAAAGGCATTCTGAATACCTCTCCCAAGCCTGAATAGTTTTACAGAATAAATGTTTACTAGTAAGTATGGTGGATGAATTGTAAAAACAAATATTTGCTCAGCTGATTCACCACCTTCTTCTTCTTTTTTTTTTTTTTTTTTCTTTTTTTTTTTTCTTTTCCTGACTATGGTTTGTACCTTCTTGCATTCAGAAATGTTATGATCTGGACGATGAATGAAGTCTTTACCATGATAAATTTTACCACTGACTTGAAAGGCACTAAGATTTGATACAGAATTTCTAAGGTCTTACATGAATGAACATTTACTTCACTTGCTAAAAGTGTCTTGCGTGGAAACTCCTTTTTCAATTAGGGTGATTTGTAGGGATTTGTCTTGAGCTGATACTGACTTAGATCAACCCTATAACAACAGACAGATGGGCGCAAAACACAATCCTGCTAAACAATTTTTAATCAAATTGGTTCAACCTTCTCCTGCAGTAAAGTAAAACTGCTTATGTGACCTTCCAAGTGAAACCAAGAATATTTCACATATCACTGCTGTAATGAAAGGTGATTGTTAGTTTTAAGGGTGAGAATGCTCCTACAGATCCAGTGGCAATGAGAAAGTGTTGGGAAAAAAGGATGGGTCTTCATTAAATTGCAGTCATGTGGCAGTTTTCAGCTACAAATCTAGCAGTACCTTTTTTTTTTTGAAATTGTATCTCTTTTGGTTATGCCTGTTGGTGGACTGCTGGGAAGCACAGGAGGAGCTCTGCCATTTCAGGCTCCCCAGGCAAAGCAATGTATGTGTGTTCCAGGAATGCCCTAGGTGTGAGCTCTCACCAGCAGCCGATGCTCTTGTCAGCAGGGAAATTCTGCTGTGGTCCAGGTGTTGTGGGTAGTTTCTGTAGCCACTAACTTTCCTGAGTGATTGTTTCTGGGGCAGCTGCTGTAAACCGTACATGGAAATCACAGTGTGAGACTTGCCAATATGCTGGAAAAGACAAAAATAACCTATGTGAGCCAGAGGAAATGTTTATCTCCAAATAAAAGCTGCTTTAAAGTGCTAATAGATTTCTCTCTTCCTTTCACACTCAACTCAGTGTAATTGTTTTGACAAATATATTAATGTATAGGAAACCTCTTCTGCTTCATTATCATTTGGGGGACCTTTCTGCAATATCATACAGGTGATTCTCAACCAAATGTGAATTGGTTTTGAAGCAAATTACACTAAAATGCATTGTATCAGATTTCTACCAATCCCAAAGCTATAACACAGCTTTTGTTAACAGTAGCTAACATCTTCCCCTCAAATCAACACACAGGATTTTATTTAGATCATGAAGACAGTTTCAGAAAATGCTGCCACATATTCCTCAAGAAATCAAGAAATGAAGAATCATTGAAAAAGTTTGGTTTTGTCAGGGAAGTATGTTAGAAGAAGATCTCAATTTGAACCATGTTGCGCTCCTTAAAGACTGTGGGAGAGAGCAATGTTGGCTCAGTTGTAAAGACTGTTTTCCATGACACAATGGAAGCTTTATTACCAGCTCTTGCCAGCACAAGTCTTTTGATAGAGAAAACAGTCTATCTGTAATAACAATGCATTAAAAAGGCAACAGAATGTTGAAATGCTCTACTGGAAAAATATCTATCTTTGGGAACATAATGTAAGTATCTGGGAAGTTCTGTTTTTATTGAGTAATGCTGAAATGCCATCCCTAGAATGAGTTATCTCAGAGACTGCACATAAAGGAAAGATTGCTGAGCACAGAGCAGTAAGACTAAGTGAAGAAACCATATTAAATGAATCGCTTATCTGGATCCTGCCTCTCAATTCATATATTAGAGGATTAAGAATGAACTTGTGGAAGCTCTTCCTCAGTTGGATGTGCAGCTGTTCTCTACTCTCCTAGGAGTCTTCATGATCATTTTTCTTCATTGATGATACAGAACAGCTTCTCTGATAACTCAATGAGAATACATAGTCATCAGATCTACAAGAGGCCCTACAAAACTGACCACAGACATGCAATACAAGTTTGAGTCTGCCTGTAATTCATTCAGCAAGTCCACCTCCATCTGCACTTGACAATTTTTCTGAGGTATCTTTTGCCATCAGAGGTAGTATTTTCCCAGACCTGAAGGTGGAACTCTTGTTCCTTTGAAGATCTTTATATGATTGTCATAGCATTTTGCATTGTCATTTCTTTTCCTTGAAGAAGTACAGAATTCTAGGAAGTCACAGCTTGGTTGTCTGGGAGATCACATTAACAACAGTAGCAAAACTGGACAGTCAGGTTTGAACTTTGTGAGCACAATGAGATGTGCAAGGAGCTCTTCAGACAATGCCTGTCTGCACTCATAAAAAAAAAAATCTTTCTTTTTGGAAACATCCTTGATATCCTACTCCTTCTTTTGCTGCCACATACGTAGACTTCTTGGTCTTCTTCTGGAGCCAAGGCATTTAAGGACAGAAAAGGCAGAGTATAACTTCGTAGTCATAACATCACCACATCAGACTGCACAGAATATCTGCCTATATATTTTGCATCAAAACTTCCACTTTGTGTCCTTAAGCTACAGTATATCTTTGGGGAAAAAAAAAACCCACAAAAAAACAATCCAATTGCATTTGATGTTCCTCTAGGTTTGTTTTAGAGTATTAGCAAAAGTTTTATTCTGGGAGTTCATGTGCCATTATGTACCATAATGCCCAGACTCCTGTCAGTGCTGCCTCATGCCAGTCACTCTCCTTCAGATTCCAAGGGTGGCTCTGAGGCCTTATTTTGAATGTCAGCCTTCAAGTGGACTGTCTTAAGAATATTTTTACAAATGACATTACCATTAGTCACTGTTACTACTATTTACAACAGCAGTCGTAACTTTGTAATTTGTAATTCTGTATTTTTGTCTAAGTCATTGCTAATAGCACCAAGCCAAGAAGAAGCTTCCCCAAAACACATCCATATGATAAAACTTCATTTACAGTCACTTCTCTTGAGAGCTCCAAGTTGAATCAGTTTTTAATGCACTTGCGATGAACTACAGACTTAGTCTATGCTGTATTTGTGAAAACGGCATACAGTTCTAACTTAGATGAAACCTATTAAATCAACACTATTACCTTTATGAACTAAAATTATACTCAAGTGTATTTAATCTAATCTTTTCCATAAAAGTGTATTCAGCAGCATTTAATTACGTGTATTCAATGACTGCACCCCAGATCAGCACTTCCATGTTTCTTCCAGAGTACCCATATCAAACTGGTTATGCTATGACAGATCAAATTATCTTTACCATTTTTTAGATATATAAGCAGTGTAAACATTTTTAGTACTTTTTTTTGTACTTTAGCGCTCTCCAGCCATGTTGTGAACAACAGAACTAATTAAGGCTATGGATTCTGAGGATTTGGATTCTTTAGCCCCTAAACAATTTTAATTGTAGTAACTATGATTTCCTCTTCATGTGCCCTACAACAATCACATCTATTACTCTGGAATGATGTGTATGCAAAGTGGATGGCTGATATACAAGTACTGAAAGGCTGATCGCTGCTAGGAAGAATATGTAGGAACTGATGTTCTTGCCTGCTTTTCTCTGGCTGAGGAAACAAATTTAGGTTTAAATTCCAATTTCCACAAAACTTAAATAAGCAGAATAACTTTCTCCAAACTACATCACAACTAGTCCAAGGGATATGGAATGACAGACAGATGGACAGATAACATAAAGCTTGTTCAGAACATAAAAATCAACTTAAACTCGTCAGTTCTCTCAGTACAATTGAGGACAGTTAAAAAATGTTCTATGCCAATAGTGGCACTGCATCCTCATTAATTGTTGCTATAGAGATATTGTCAGATAGCCAGATAGTTCAACTAACAGATAGTTATCTCTATTGAGAGGTGGCAAAATGACCAGAAGTGACAGCAGGCTGCCCTTGGATATTTGCTCTGTGTAAGTGAAACCTGTGCTGTCAGTACACCTACATAGAGGAGCAGCTCTGCTAGCCAGAGGTTGGAATACTGGGATAGCAACTGATTATCTGTGCAAGATACAAACAGAATTCACTTATTTTCAAATTAGAATTTTCATTACTTACTTTCTGAATAATGTAAGCAAAGAAGGACTCGGCGACAGGGGAGTAGAATCTCACCGGTATGACCTGGGCTGCTTTTGTCCCATCCTAAGGAGAGCTTCAAAAATGGGGAAGGGTCTGGAGGGCAAGATGTATGAACAACAGATGAGGTCCCTCCATTGGCTCGGCGCAGAGCAGAGGAGCTGAGGGGAGGCCTGATGGCGGCTGCAGCTCCTCACAGGGAGCGGAGGGGCAGCGCTGAGCTCTGCTCTGTGTGACAGCGACAGGGAACGGCATGGAGCTGCGTCAGGGGAGGGCAGCTGGGGGTCAGGGAAAGGGTCTGCACCACAGGGCGGTGGGCATGGAACGGGCTGCACAGGGCTGTGGGCACGGCCCCAAGGGCTGGAGTTCATGGAGCGTCTGGACACTGATCTCAGACACAAGGTTTGTATGTGTATGTGTGTATGTGTATGTGTGTATGTGTATGCGTATGTGTGTATGCGTATGTGTGCGTCACGCGGAGCCCGCAACGCACCGCCAAGGAGGAGCGCAGCGTGGCGGCATCCCAAGCACGGCCGCCACTTCGTGAGGGGCCGCAGCGGTGGGACGCGGGAGCACCGACGGGGGAGGAGGGAAGAAGGGGACGAGGGGGGAGGGGCCGGAGCGGCCGCCAGGTTCCGGCGATGGCGGTCCGGCTGCTTTCGGTTTCGCTTCGCTCGCCTCAGAAGCGAGGGGAAGGCCGGGCCGGGGCCTGAGCGCGGATCCTCCGTACGGTAGGAGCCCGCCTCGGGGCTGGGAGCACGCGGGGCGGAGGTCTCAGCCGCTCCGCTCCCGCAGCCGCGGTGTAGGCCTCGGGTGGGCCACCGTCCCTCTGAGAGGCCCCGGGGCTCGTCCCGGTCGGGCGGCGTGTCCGACCTCCCCTCTCTCCTCCTGGGAGTGTGGCGTCCCTGGAGCGGGCAGGGGCTGGCCCTCCCTCGGAGGGGTGAGAGGGACGGGACAGGCAGCGTGCGACTAAAACAGTGCGGTGTGTGGTTGAGCGCTGTGTTCCCCCAGGTTTGATAAACGGCGGTCTCGCTTGGCAGAAAGAAAGCGGAGTCGTCCACCTGCAGCTTTGATGTAGGACGTAATCGTTCTCTTGGAACCCGTTTTCGCTCCCCCACCTTGCTGCCTGTGTAAGCAGGGTGCAGGAAGCTCTGCCCTTGGTCACCTGTTGCAGCTGTAGTCCGGGAATACGGACAAGTCAGAAGTAGGGCTCTAATTGAGGGTTGAAGTATGTTCTGGCCGCGTATGGTGGCTGTTAATCCACGAGGAACTCGCTCTTCCTGTTTAGCTTTGCTCCAGAAATGCTGACGTGTTGGTCTCGTGCCTTTGGTATCCATCTGGATGAATAGGTGGCTGTGCTGTCTGGCCTTCTGTGGCTGGCAGAGAGCTGGAAGGGCAGCCCAGGGTTTGCTGGGGTCTCCTCACATGCAGCTGTGTGCCCACTGCTCTATCTGGGTGGTGTTTGCCTTGCTAGGTGATCCACAGGGTTGTGACCCGCTGGGATCTGCACGCTGTTGGGTACAGTCACCAATTCTGGTGGTTCCACAGGAGACCCCCTGCATATAGCTCTCAGCCCCATTAGCATAGATGTGTTTTTGTGTCGCTTTGTCAGTGCTTTGGGACAGGTCACAATACTGTATTTTAGCCTCAGGTCCCTGTCACAGCCAGCAGGGAAAGATGGAACTTCAGAGCCAAAGTGCATGGTGGCTGTACCTCACCACAGGAGCATGTTCCTCGCTAACTGCAGAGCTCAGCCTAGCGAACAGCAGTGAATGCTCACTGCCACTCGGTTCTGGGGCCTTCACATATTACTGAGGAAGCTACTGTGTGTCTCTGCTTTCCAGCATCTGTATTCTAACTGTTTGAATATAAACTTCTGATAAAAGGAGAAAGCTTTTTGACCTTACAACCCTTAAAACAAGTCATCTGTGCTTGAGGTACTGTTTTTAGTGGCATTGATTGTTTGAAGTGTCAGAAGTGACTTCGCTTCAAATAGGACCATTATATTGCATTTCTTTGGGTAAATAGAACTCTTCAGGCTTATTCTGAATTTTTTCCTACCATATTTCCTACCAAAGGACACTTTGCAGCTTAACATTTGATCCGTGCAACCGCATTTACTGAAATTTGTGATATGTTACTGTACAGTGTAAGAATCTTCTCATTGACTGCAACTGTGTGAATGTGATTTCTGTGCACTGCCACAAAGGAAGTTCTGGGTGACTGTCAGAATTAAACTGATACTTTCACTGTTGGGAATTATGTATGTGAAAATATATATTCCCCCCTCTACTCAGCTCTTGTGAGGTCCCATCTGGAATACTGTTTGGATAGCGATAGGACAAGAGGGAATGGTTTTAAACTGAGACAGGGGAGATTTAGGTTAGATATTTGGAGGAAGTTTTTCACACAAAGCTTGGTCTGGTGGTTGGCGACCCTGCACGTAGCAGGGGGGTTGAAACTAGATGATCATTGTGGTCCTTTTCAATGCAGGCGATTCCATGATTCTGTGAAAATCTTTTTGCCCCTTACGTTATCTAATTTAAATGATGAAACAAGATAGTGTATGCTGCTTGGACCTTTCCTTTTTTGAAAGAGGAAGTGAGTTGCTATATAAAGATTTTGTGTGCTTTATATAGGTATTTATTTAATAAAGATCAGGCCAGTGGAACATCTCAGGCTCTATTACTCTGTGAGAAGTACATTCAAACAAGAGGCCATAGACTAATCCTTTATGTAAGATACACTTAAATGATTTTGAAGATACTGGACTGTTTTGAGCAGTAAGAGTCATAGGTGGTTTTCATATTAGGTACAAACACTAAGTTAATGGTATGTATAATTTACTTTTAATTCCAGTTTGGGGCCAGTATGTAAAAAATGTAAATATTAATAAGGATATAATTTTAATTTTTGAATTTTTAAATTTTAAATTACTGATGTAATGACACAGTCTTGTCTTGGGCTTTTTTTGCTCAAACTGAGCTATATTTTAGACACTCGCAGGAGTGTGTTCCAGGCTGTCAGGAGTCTGTGATGTGATGAGGAGCAGCTGTGTAGAAAAGACTTCATGATATTGAATGTGAGGCTCAGCGCGCTGTTGCAGAAGAAGATGGGCAGGCACACTGAAGGGTGCATTAAGAATGTGGTTGGAGGACAGCAGGTTGAAGCAGTGGATCTTCCCCTCTGTTCAGCGCTTGTGAGACTGGCCAACACGGATAGGGGCTGGAACACACAGTGTTAAAGGAGAAACTGGGTGAGGTGAGTTTGATCAGCCTTAGGAAGAGAAGGTAAAGGAAGGGGAGATGTCACTGCTGGCTGTGGGAAGGCATGAGGCATACTCTGCTTGGAGGTATGCAGCAGTAATATGAGAGACACAGGAAGTTCCATATGAATATGAGAAAAAACTTCTTTGCTGTAAGGAAGACAGAGCGCTCGCACAGGCTGCCCAGAGAGTTGTGGAGTGTACTCTGCAGAGATTCAGAACTCACCTGGACACTTTCCTGTGCGACCTGCTGTAGGAAGCTTGCTGTTGCATGGGGTTGGACTAGATGATCTCCAAAGATCCCTTCCAACCTCCATGATTCCCTGAAAGGTGGTGGACACAAGCTGGTCTACTCACAATGAAGAGTTTTTGTCTTATTGATGTGTTGTTAATCTGAAAATGATCAAAGACAGGAGCAGAGGGCTGGCAAGGGTACAGAGTGTCCATCTGACAGGGCAGGGCCTCTGCAACCACATCTAGCTTTTGCTAGGAGGCTTCTGAAATTCCATTCCAGCCTATGCTATGCTGTTACTCTGAGATTACTGGAGAAACAGTGTTCTTGCTTTGGAAATTAATTATGAGTGTTATTCTTAGGAAAACGGAAACACAATAAAGTATGCAAGAAAGCTGAGATTTCTTTGTCATTACATCTGGAACTGACATACCAGAAAACCATGTAATTTTTAACTGCATTTGAATTATATTAACTTCAAACAAAGAGGTACTACTTTCTTGCATTTTTTTTTTCTTATCAATAATTTATAGCTTAGAATTTTTGTTACAAACGCAGCAATATCGTGTGAGGAAAAAAGCAGAAGACCTGAAGGGGATGTAAGGAGTTTGTCTATTTCTTTCTTAGTTTCTCATCCCTTGTTTGCAGTGTGTAGTAGGCAGCAGTGCCTTAAAGCATCTTACAGTCCCTGTTGTTACTGAGTTTACAGTCTGGGAATTAGGAAGGTGGAGAAAGTGATTACCCAGAGCCCTCATGCAGCTAAATACTTGGATTTAAAACCAAAGGCTTTATCAGCTTACCTGCTCAAGACCTATGGCTGTTAGCTACACTAACTCTCCTTCACAGTAGTCCAGTTGGTAAGTTATCTGAACTGTTGGTTTTGACACTCGTCAATCTCTAAATACCAGTAAGGGGTAGGTACCAAATTAGGATGAATTCAACTTGTGTCAGAACAGCTGAGACCAGAATGAGTTCTGTTTTTCCACTAGCACGTGCCGTGCAGTAAGCTCAAAGAATTTGTGTCATCACTTCTTCAACATGATTCTATTAGAAGAAAAGCATGACTTGGATACTGAATTTCTTTAAGGAACCAAATTTTAATTAATTCTAGCTCATAAACCAGTGGATTAGTTTATAAGCTGTCAGGAAATTAAATGTGTATTCAAAGCGGAAGTAGTGTGGTTTGGTGTATAATGCTTTTCATCTTTTGTTCATGGCAAGAAGAATCCAGGCTAAGCTCAAGCTGGAGTTCAGCCATGAGATATGAGTGGCTCTTTCAAAGGGGTCAGGGACCAGGCCTACTGGTTTTAGAATGATGGGAACAGTGAATCAACACGCAAGGATTTAAAGTTCTTTTCTCTTCCTGAAAGAAGTGAGGCCGCACGCTGCATGTTTATTCGAAGATTTGGACAAAGAACTATTAATACTGAATGCGTGGAATTAGAAAGGGATTTGTAAGGCTCTTTGGTGGCGTATCTCCGTGCAGTTTGAAGTGGGGATGATTTAGTAATGCTTGCAAAATCAACCGATGAAATAATTTTCTTCTGCGGTTCTGAAGAAGGACAAGATGTTTCAGTGGTAATTCTACAGTGAAGTCTTACAGGTTGACTTCCTCTAACTTGTTCAACTTCTCATCTTCCTTATTGGGTGGAATACATGAATGGGGAGAGTCATCTTTTAGCATTCTTTTTTTTTTTTTTTTTTCCTCCAGAAAATCTCAAAATTGTTTTATTTGGAGTTGTTTTGGAAAATGTGATGAATCTGGAACTTTATGTAGAAACCCAGCTTTTCTTTGCCTGAAGTTCTTTTACCTTTTCCCCTGGCCTGGTGGAAGACACACTTGGCTCCTTCAAAGGTTAAGGGAAGGTGTAGGTGTCATCCCTGCAGTGTAGGTACGAGTGCAGGGACTGCCCACTGTCTGTGGTTAGACATGAGAAAAATAATGTATATTTTTAATAACACTAATGTGCTTGGCTGCCTGAAAAATGATTTTTTTTTTTTTTTTTTTTAACCTGTTACATTCTGTAAACAGGAAGATTATGCTAGGTCAGTTATTTGAAGTTAGTTTGATTACTGGAAGAGTAAAATCAGAGAAAGCCTTCTGCTGAAGGTGCTGTTGCAGTACAAGCAATTTAAGACAACTAAGTCAGCACGTCTTTTTCAACACAGTCATGGCAAAACTTTCTACCATTAATTCAATCTCTTGTTTTTGTTAAAAAAAGAATGTGAAGAAAGAAAATCTCATCTGAATAACCTCTGTTTATACAGTACTAAAATTACAAAATTATCTCGCAGTAGTTTTTCTTGCCCTTTATGTGCATTCAGCATAATGGCATTCCTTTGCGCTACTCACGCGCACACATTTAAATGCTATTATTTACAGTTATATGCATGTTGTTGCCTACGTATCGTATTTTAGAGAAGGGTGACTTGAAAATTAAGTTTTGTGCTTATGCAAAGAACAGAATTCAAGCTGCTTGTGTGCTGATTCTACAAATATTTCAGTAACCTGTTCATACTCTCTGCTGGGTGATGCTGTGATGACTTCAGGAAGGGACAAATGCAACTTGGAGTAGAAATTTTCAGTCAGAAGCTTTTACTTTTTCTGGAAAGTGAGCTTCCAGAATTACTGTCTTTTCACGGTATGTGTTACAACTTTAAAGGTGTTTCAAGATGTAAATTGGCAGAGCTTGAGCTCAAGGAATGCATCTAATCATGGATGTTATTTCAACAAGGGCTTCCACCTATCTTTACACATCTTTATTTGCAGCTACCTTAATTATTTAGCTATTTCTTGTTACAGTTAAATTTTTATTTATGAAAGTAGATTCCCAATGCCTGTAACTAAACGGGAGTAATGCATTCAAATGCAAATAAAAAATGCTAATAGGGTATCATTTTTTAGGTAGGTAATACTGTACTCAAGCACAGTTTTGTTGGAAAAGCTGAATTACCTTATTTTGCTTTCTTGAAAAAATCTAAATGACTATATTTTTGTGAGCCTGCAATTTTTTTTCCTCTCTCTTTCTTGTAGGGAGTTTTACCTTGGTAAAGGCATACTGGACGAGTAGCAAGTATTGCCTTCCTTGCAAGGTGCTTTTAGGATGTCTGAAGACGATGAAAAAGTTAGGCTCCGTCGAATTGAACCTGCCATTCAGAAGTTCATTAAAGTGGCAATTCCAACAGATTTGGAAAGATTAAGAAAACACCAAATAAATATTGAGAAGGTTAGTGCTCACTTTTTGCTAATGTAGGTCTTTTTACAGCAGTCGCGCTGAAAGGTGATTGCGTGGATTTTATAATGTTTAAATGCTTCTGGTTGATATTGGTTTGTATGTGATAATGAGACTGAATATGCTTCCAAGAAAAATCACCGTTGAGTTAAATTCTTGTGTATGCTTCAAATACTAATAAAGTGAACATGCCCAGGGCAGTTGTGGCACGAAATGCCTAATGTCCATATTATTAAACCCCCATATTCTGTAAAACACAGTGGCTGCATCCACACTGCTGTGTGAACTCTTTAACTATCATCAGAAGTTCTTTAAATAAGAGCAATCTGATGCAGCCAGAACTGTGCCAGGGACAGCTGTAGCAATTAGCTGTGTAAGTGATCAGATTTGAACGTCCCCTCTCTCTGCTTAGTGGTTAAAAAAAAATATGTAGCCTGTGGAAACAAACAGATTGGTTTGTCAAGAAAGGTGATAAGAGGTTCACTAAAACAAGTATTAATGTTAATAAACATCTAAAGGGGGGCAAATGAATGAGGCCAGGCTCTTCTCAGTGGTGTATAATGATAGGACAAGGAGTAATGGCCTAAAACTCAAATGTAGGAAGTTCTGTACCAACAGGCAGAAGAACTTCTTTACAGTAAGGGTGACGGAGCACTGGAACAGGCTGTCCAGAGAGGTTGTGGAGTCTCTGGTGAAGATATTCAAGACTTACCTGGACTCCTAGCTGTGTGACCTGTTGTAGGGTACTTGCTTTAGCTGGGAGTTGGACTTGGTAATCTCTTGAGGTTCCTTCCAACCCCTGCAATTCTGTGACACCAAATAAATAACTAAATAAATAAGGAAGAGAGTGAGTGACTTGGAAGAAGTGCTTGTTACTTTACTGTAACTTTACCAAATAGGCAATCATGTGAATGAGATTTTTTGTGCAAGATTTATGCCTTGAGTAGCTCGAGGATGGGGAAGAGGGAAAACAAATCTTACTATAGTTTCTGGGAACGTAGTCAGGAAATAATGTGTTTAAGTGATAGCCATCTATGCTTATAAGAAATGCTTAGTTTAAGTGATTGTAAGTGAACAGTATGTTATTAGTAGTCATTTCTTCGAAATATAGTGACGTGGTTGGAACAGTCACTTGTGGTTTGTTTGTGGGGTGGTCTTTGGAAAGACTGCACATTTTGCTGTGCCTCTGGAAGTGTGCCGTGTTTTGGTCAAGAGGGATGATTCTGCAAAATAAAAAAAGGTTGTTTGCAGATGCTCAGTAGATGCTGGTTAAACTCTACCAACCAAAGGTTACTGAAGGATTTAGCCAGTGCTGGGGCATGCTCGAAAGGAAACTTCTTAGCTCATTCCTAGATGGAGAATTGTGAAGAAGTACGTTGGGATGGAAGTTGACAGTGCAGAATCATAGAATCATAGAATCACCAAGGTTGGAAAAGACCTAAAAGATCACCCAGTCCAACCGTTCACCTATTCCCAATAGCTCCTACTAAACCATGTCCCTCAACACAACATCCAGTCTTTCCTTGAACACCCCCAGGCTCGGTGACTCCACCACCTCCCTGGGCAGTCCATTCCAGTGCCTGACCACCCTTTCTGAAAAGTAATACTTCCTCATGTCCAGCCTGAATCTCCCCTGCCATAGCTTGAAGCCATTCCCCCTGGTCCTATCACTAATGACACGAGAGAAGAGGCCGACCCCCAGCTCACTACAACCTCCCTTCAGGAAGTTATAGAGAGCAATGAGGTCTCCCCTGAGCCTCCTCTTCTCCAGGCTGAACATTCCCAGCTCCTTCAGCCTCTCCTCATACGGCCTGTGTTCCAGACTCCTCACCAGCTTTGTTGCCCTCCTTTGAACACGTTCCAGGGCCTCAATATCTTTCTTGCAGTGAGGGGCAAGAAGTGACTGACCATGAGAAGATAGAAAAAACTGAGACAGAGGAGGGAAGATCTGGTACTGTGAGGACTAGTGATGGCAAGTAATAGTGGGGCTGTTTCCTTGTAAGAGCGTGGTAAGGATGCAATTAGGATATGAACTGCAATATTCACAAATTGAAAAGTTTAGTAGTATATTTGCCTGAAGCAGTGGCTTCTTAGCGAGATGAACTGTATTTTTCCAGCCTGTTGTTTACACTTTGTTGTTCATTGTTTTTCTAATAAATTTTATTACCTAGATACCAGTGGATTCAGCGTTTTCTTGCCTTGGAACCAGCCACTTTGCAGCAGCCCCATTTTATTCTAGTGGCCAGAAGCTGATCTCCAGCTTCTCCCACCAAGAACAATTGCTTGAGTTCCTTTGTGCTGTAGCCAGACTACAGAGCAGTAGTGATTCAGAGTCAGTATTAATTGCTTTTGGGTGAGAATACTGGGGAAGCAAGGAGCCTTAAGTGTTAAATACCTCAGGAGAAGCTTCTAGGATCAGTGTGTGCATATTCTGGTGCACGTGGCCATAGAGCTAGTTAATGGTAAAGAATGATATGGAATAGGATGGGATGCAGAGGGTTCTTAGAGGAGAGCTTTGTAGTGTTTTTTTTTTCTGTGCAGGCTGTTTCATTCAAATAGAGAGAGGCTTGGTAGCTAAGTTGTTGCCTTCTTTCTCTTAACCAGAAGTTTCCCAGCTGTCTCTGGAAGCAGCATAAAGAGGGATCTCCTGGTTGCACAGAGGCAGAGTTTTGTAGGTTAAAAAAAACAAAAACAAAAAACAAACAAACAAAAAACCCCCACAAACCAACAAAAAGCCCCCCACCCTCACTTATTTAGCATCCATAAGCTCCCTACCAAGGGGCTTCCTGTGACTTTGAATGCTGTAATGAGAAACAGAGATGTGATTAGTGTGAGGGGTGGTGCTGGGAGCTGCCGCATTTAGCAGCAGCACCTAGCTGGTGAGGAGGGGTGGGCAGCTACTTGTTGATGCTACTGGAAATCTCTTAGGTATTTAAACAAGGAATAATTACGCTGTATCTAGCCAGATAGAGTTACCATGGTGTCAGGAAAGGGGTGAAATACATTCCACTTAATTCAGCCTTGTGTTGATCAACTGGCATTTTTACTGGCCCAGCAACTGAAATGAGTTAAGCATTCCTGTTCTGCAGACAGAAGGGGAATCTTTATAAGGATGATTTTCTGTGTCTAGAAGAAAATTCAGAAAATAGTAGCACTGGGGATGAAATGAGGTTTTAGATTAGTTGTGATTTAACACTTTGTTTGAAGTGCTGCCAGAGAAGCTCATTCTTAGCCACAATTTAATTATAGGAAATACAAACCAGTGTTCTTGTAATGGCATTGGTTGGCCTCATTAAAATACCATGCTTATTGAGTAGTTTATATTTTAATGTACAAATCTGATGCAGTCTAAAAGTATTTGGGACATTTCTTGAGCTTATTTAGGTTACTGACTGAACAGATCATTCTCACTGATATAATCAACTTAAGAAATTTGTGTATTAGAACAATTCTAAAATATTTGTAAACTGATCTTAAAATTAAGTTAAGTGCATTTCCTCCAGAACATTTCTTTTACGGAAGCCAAAAGCTAGAGCAACATTTAGTACAGGTTTGTCTTTCTTCATTGTGCATCTTTAGACGATGCAAGTCTTGGCAGATTTGATATTTGAATTATTACTGGCAGATTTGGTATTTGAATTATTACTAAGTAGAATTACTAGAAACAAGTAACTACTGATAAAACGTCTAAGTAAACACTTGGCAACTGTGTCAGGAGCTATTGAGCAGTGTTCACAATGTCAGAACTCTGTATTGATAAGAAATACAACGTAAAGCTTTATGAGAAGTAATACATCCAAGTATAAAACTAGTTTCTGAATGCCTTATTCTTTGAAAAGTCCACACTTAGGGTAATGTTCTTAAAATTTGGAAGTTTCTTTATTTTTTAAACACTTACCAAGCTGTAAGAACTATTACTATTCCAAACTTCACATTTTTGACAGCTTTACGAGAGCACAAGAATAAAAATACATCAAAGCTGCATTTGAAATCTTTTCCTCAAGTAAGTTTTAGATTATTAGAACTCTAGCAATAGTTTGGTTGAAATACTTCCATAGTGATTTACACTGGTATATCTTTTATATGCATTTTAGCCCATAATGTGTTACAGTATTTCTGCATGCTGTCGGCATCAGCAGCTTAAGTGGTTTTCTCAAAAATATTTTTTTGTAAATTTAACTTTCAGTCATGCAAACCAAATATCCCTGGGGGTTAAAGGATAATTTTGTAGAATCTAGTCTTGTTTATTTTACAGGCTACTTTTAAGCAAAAATCACTAATTATGTCAAATTGCTTAGAGCAGCAAAATTATTTACTTATGATGAAGCCAATATCTCTAACCTCATTTCATGAATATTGATTTAAACCTGAGGTTCCAGAGATAGTCCAAACAATTAATCTACTAAATCACTGTTTGAAGAAACTATAAAATCAATATATAATGAAATGTGACCTTGAGTACACCTTTCCAAGGGAAGTGCATACCATAAATCCACCATCATAGTATGCTTTTCAAAGATGACAGTGAAACACTGTTTTGAGTCCAGTGTTCCATATGTGAGTTCCTAAAGACTTAAAAATTAAGTTGGTGATCTATGCTTGTGGGTTTTAAAAATTATTTTCCTTTTCTTTTTTTTTCTTTTTTTCTTTTTTACCTTTAGATTTCTTGTTTTCTTTCACTCTGAAATAGGGAATAAAATGCGTGCTTATCCAAAGGAGCTTCAAATTTGTTCATTCCTGTCTGGTGAGAGAAAGATGGGGGTTTTGGCATGCTATCCTGAACTTTGCTGGGGAGGATTAACAGTCCCTAAGGAAAAAAAAAAACCCAACAAAAAAGAATTAGTGTAAACCATAGCAATCTTTTCTCAGTTGCGCTCAATTAAAGTAGTTTGCGAAACACTTGTTCTCTTTGACATGAGCCTGCTGACATGGTGAGATGATGGATGAAGGAGAAGTGACACAAAATGAGGAGCACAGAAATCTGAGTCTTAACTGCTGGCTTCATCCCAGTGTATACATTTGCCTAAGACTTCTATTATTCAAATTGACATTAATTAAGATTTAGCCTGCTACTAAAATGAATGCAGAAGGCATTCTGAAGAGTTTTGAGTTTTTTCCATGTCTAGTAAATACTTTGTGGAAGAAATGGAATGGATTCAAAACATAAACCTGAAAGTCTTTTTAAGACAGTCTTCGAAGGAGAAAAAGGCAAGCAGGCAAAGAGACTGAGTGTCTAAGAGTAACTTTATGTTTTGTATTTCTGATGTGAGTGTAACTATTTGGCTGTTTTTCTGGCACAAAAATTTTATTTGGCACAAATTAAATATGTGAGTATTCTGTCAGCATTTTTAATTTGTGGACCTCAGTTTTATGTGTATTTCTTAATGCTAAATAGAAGTAATACCTGTGTTCAGAGTTTGCTGTGTCTTGTCCCTGAGCCCAACAAGGTGAACATTGGCAGTAGTATGGCCTACTTTCTGGTGGGCGACAAAGGTGGGTCAATGAGGAAGAGTTCTCTGGCAGCACAAATGTCATTGCTCTGCATGTATTCAGTCATGATGTTGTTTGAGGCCATACGTTTGCTGGGCATTTCTAGAAATGGTGAAAAGCAAGAAGGGTTTCCTAAGGAATTATTTTTCTTCTTAATTGGAAAACCTTTTTTTAATTATTATTATTGAGAACATTATAATGCAGTCAATTGAAACTGAAAAAAAATATAATTTTTTTTTCCCAAACCTTTTTTGTTTCATTCTCAGAAGTACTTGTTACTTCTTCAGGGATGACTGAACTGGAAGGCCCAATGCTGATCCAGGCTTTTAGTGAATTTTATTTTAAAGAGTAATGGCTATAATTTTAATAGTGTAATAATTTATGCAGAAGTTGCTTGTTTTAAAAAAAAATAATTTTAATGTGACTTAACTGAGTGTTGTTTTCTCTTTGAAAGCACTTCAGAATTGTAACATGGAGGAACAGTTTTCTCTGAATATGAGTAACTTCTTGTTTCTTGTCATGTTTTAGCAAACAGAGTAACGTGTGATCCTCATTACCCTGGCCTCTGTAACCAGAGAGATAATCAATAAAATATGCACATAGTAGATAAGATGGTATTTTAATTAGCACCAAAGCATATTAGGAAACTGGGGAGTTAAAATTTACATAAAAGTACATCAAAAATAGTGATAAATATTTAGTTATTTAAACAATTGAAAAGAGCATCCTAATATTGTCTAGCATTTGAAATCTCTCCTTTGATGATTTCATCACCTGTTCCAGGATTTGTAACTTCTGCTTTTCTGTTGTTTCACTCGGGGCATTCTCTGCTTTGGTCATGTGTGTTACTCAGGTCAACAGGCAGTAGCAGGGATTGATACATTTTAATAATGAAAAGGTTTGTATGTCTTGATATGCAGTGATTTTTGCAAAACTTGCATTTAGCTAATGGAGTAGTGACCTCTGGTCTGTCCAGTGTAAAGTGCTGTGTGGGTTGTTTCCCATCACGACACCATGGAGCTTCAGATGGGTGCCAGATTTGCCTTGGTGATCACTGCAACTATGTAACTACATAGGAAAAAATGGAAAGTGTAAATGTAAACAGTAGTGTTGTGTAATGAGCGTGGTTCTCAATGTAAATAACATCAGATACCTTGGTGTCCTATGTGACCAGTCCCCACCCCTCGCTTCCTTTTTCCTTGCTCTTCCCTTCCTTTTACTGACCACCAAGTGATTTATGCCACAGCAGCGTTGGGACACTGCTGTATTTCTTTGCCGTTAAGAACCGATGCCAAAACCTGGATTATCTGCAATTCAATGAAAAATATGTTGTGCAAAATTATCCACAAAATACATTGCCATTAATTCTCTGATTTTGCAGCAGAAATGCCTATGACTCAGTTTTTTTTTTTTTTTTACTGTTAATTTGGGAAAATTAAAGAGGTTTCCTTTTTCTGCTTAGCCACGTGGGGAAGGGAAAAAGCAATTATATGGAGTATTTTTTCTTTCTTTTAGTATCAAAGATGCAGACTCTGGGACAGACTGCATGAAGAGCACATTAATGCAGGACGAACAGTTCAGGTAAGGACAATAAATGTTAATGGAAATGAATCACATTGTAATTCCTGATGCCTTAGGGGCAGATCTTTACAGAGAAGTATATTTTACAGAGGGATTTGCCTGAAATATTGTTTTGCTTTGCTTTCTTTAAAAGGTTAGGGATTTCCTAATTTTGTCCTATGAGGCAAATAGAGTCAGAAATGTTTTGAAGCAGGTGGGATGGCATGTCAGTGGGAATATTCAGAGTTCTTGAACAAATAACTTCTAGTCATTTCTTCAAGATCTTATATTAAATCATTTTGTGTACATTTACGGTGAGCTTTTTTTTGATACTGTGTATGATTTCAAGTGCATAGGTGACTGCTGATATCCCAACTAGTATTTGCATGCAGCTTTATGTAAAGTGGGGGTGGGAGACTGGCATTTTGTGAACTATCCTATTACATGAGTGAGTTAGAAAATAGTGAGATAATGAGACAGTGTTAATTCTGAAGCATAGTTTCAGACCAAACATGGAACATCTACACTACTAGTTTGATGTGCACATTTTTTATTGCATGCATCATATTTTCAAAGGATGAAGCACCACCCATTTGTCTGCATGGATCTCATTGACTTCATGCATGATCAACCATAACTCAGCACAGAAGGAATCTCATATCTGCTTTTCAAAAAAATAGAAAACATGTCCTGATGAAAATGGGTGCCAAAGGTAATGCCAAGCATTGGTAGCACACAGCCACAGTAGACTGCAGAAAAACACAAAGGCCAGATCTTCACAAGTTTTGCTGATGCAGGTACAGCAGCTAGTAGTGGCAAAACTGGTAACAGACCGATCTTAGCCAGCAGGAAAGGCATCCTGTGTTGATTTTACAGTTGTTGTTCGGAGCAGGGGCAAGACTTTGTTACTGGACCAAACCTTTTGTAACCTATCCTGCATCGAGCAGGCTTTGCCAGTGGGGATGGCACAATCCCAAAACATCATATTTTAAAATTTTAAAATACTGTGCTTATTGCAGTACTTTCCTGACACCTGTGGATCATTGGGCCAGACTAAAAATGGAAAAGGAAAAAAAAAAACTTGGAAAGAACTTTACTGTAATCAAACAACACTAGGCAGAAGGCAGAGCTAGAGTTACCTTTTTTTGAGGAATAGAAGGTATGAGCTTTTTTCCTGTAAATTATTAGAAGTCATATGTGAAATCCACTGGATTTTTCTTTTTGATTTGAGTGCTCATGGTTTTCCCTAAGCATTTTTGACATTTGAGCATAAAATAAGTTTATTCCTTGTAGCATTAAAAAAGGATGCCAAAGGGATTTGCAAAATCAGTCCTGTTCAGGTGTTTGCTTGTGTCTGTGCTGTAATTCACATTCACATCTGTGAAGGGTAAGAGAGGCTTCTCTTGGGGCACCTTATGTTCAGTGTCATTTGTCTACCATGACAAAAGTATCAAAAATTACAGAAACAGCAGTCATGTTGAGGATGTTGTTTTTAACCACGTGACATCTCTTAGTAATAAAATATCATACTTATCTCTAGAAATATTTATGTTTGGCTTGGGCCTAAAGTCTGTGGTTTTCACTTTCAGTCAGAATAAATTTTCTTCCTTTTTGTTTAGTCTTTACTTCTTATAGGTCAGGATGCAAGTTCTGCATCAAGCTGGTCACATTCAGATTCCCAGAGGGCCAAATAAGGATCTGGATCTGGATCTGCAAGAAGTGTAGAGTAGCTCTCTATTTTAATTAAATAGTTGGTAGTCTGGATTAGTTGATAATAAATTATATGACATGTAGAATGTGTTTGCTGTAAGCTGTTTAAATGTTTACCAATGGACTTGTGATCTGTTTGTTTGCGAAGAAATCAGATTAATTATTGTGATACCAAATGTTCTCTGCAGCACACACTTTGCTCTCAAAATTAGATGTTGTAAAAATACATTAGGAATCCCTAAGTCAATATTGACCCAAGGCATCCGCCACAGGTTTTAGACAAATATATGCACAGCCACTCTACATTTAATCCATGTGCACATAATTAGCCATTTTTCTGAATTTTCAGTTTACCCAGAATAATTACTTCTGTTTTAAGTTTGATGATGGTCAAAATTCTAATAGAAGTGTAGATGAGCATAAGTGTATACCTCTTCTTTCTGGTGACTGAATGCCACAGGAAAAACTTTTAAAAAGGAAAGTGAGGAAATGGAAAACCTGTGTGGGGCATGAAGACGCCCTGAGAAAACAACTCTTGTATACGCAATTGTTTATGGTATCAATGAAGGGTCATGTAAAATCAGTTCATTGTTGCAGCCTGTTGCTATCTGTAGGGTACATATAGTCATAATTTAGAGTTTGTTTGACCTACACCAGGAAATTTTTACCATATATTCTTTGTAACAATACTTGGAATGAAGTGCAGAGAAAGTAAATGATGACAAGAGTACATTTACACAGCTAAGCTATTGTAATACTTCCTTAAAAATTTTATTTATGTTTGAGAGAGGTTTGGATGGTAGCTTTATTTAGAGGTGCTATTTGGTTCTTAAACTGAAACAAGGTGCAGAATGGGAGGAGTGTTGAATGACACAAAGAAGATAGGAGATAAAAAGGGAGTGATTCGTTGGAGGTGGCAGATCATATGGCTTCCATGTACTGTTTCAGCATAAATCATTTAAAGTCTAAATTGTTGGAAGTAGTGTATGACATTACACTTAATAAAGAAGAAAAAGAGAATAATGATGGCAGAGACTGGATGTAATACTGGCTGGATGACAATGATTCAGTTAGTTGGTGGCACTGGGAGCTGCGTAGGCTGATGGAGGAAGCGTAAGTGAAATGCTGGAGTTTCTATGTGCTCTGGGATATAATATCACCGAGGATGAGAGCCTGAGGCAGGTACTTCCATGGAGAATGTTAAAGTAGCTGCTGTTGCCTTAGTACTGGAGCTTCAGGATCATTTTATATTTGTGACTTTGGTCTTTTCCACACAACATGAGGTATCTCCACCAGTTCTGGAAGAGTCTGAAGTTCTATCTCCTTTTCAAGGGCTTTGGCTTCCTTGCACTCCACTGACATTTATGTAAGGTGGGGCCATGCAGACACAGTGTTTATCCTGGTGTCAGAACCTCTTCTTGGGTCAACACTGAAGCACTGCGATGTACCTCAGGCTCTTTGTAACTACGTTTTTCCATTGTGCTGTTATTTGCCCTTGGCCCAGGCTCAGTGCCATAACATGGCAGTGCAGGTCACCATGCGTGTTTGCCTGCAGTTACGTGGAAATTTCACTGTTTCTTTTTTTTTTTTTTTTTCCCCACCAGTTATTTGTTCTCAAATGTCATGAAGTCCTGCACACAAGAGACTGGTGTAGCTGGTACAGTGTTTCTGGTAATGCTCACACAACGTAGCATCCTGGTGGATCTCTTACCTCCAAATCTGTGTACAGTTTGGAAAAACCGGGCTCACTTTGTGTCCCTACCTCAGTTCTGTGCCCATTTATGAACAGTGAACCTTATCCCAATAAAGTCCCCTGAGACCAAGGGATGAAAGCATTACATAATAGCCATGTAATATTATTTCTGTTGTATAACAAATGGCGTAAAGCTGCGAGGGGCTCAGGGATTCTGCTGGAGAGGACAGGATTAGAATGTATAATGATGTTGAGATCAGTCTGATTTTGGATAGTGACAAAGACAGTCGTTAGGCAGGAATCATTGACAGCGTAAATGCAGCATGTGAAGCTCTTCAGATAGGTGCTCTATAGATAAGAGCTTGTGGGACACGAAATAAAAGTGAGCCTGCAGTGTGATTGTGACAGTGATAAAAGAAAGCACCAAATAATAACATGAGATATATAAGCCAGAGAGCAGTCAGTGCGCAATGTCGTGTAGTCTCTGGTCAGCATTAGTAGGATCCCAGGACTTCTGCAGTTTGGACACCACTCTTTTATAGAGGCTGTGGACACGTTAGGGAGTATTCAGGGAGAGCAATGAAAATGATAAGAAATTGAGGAAATGGAACTTATTTGGAAAGGCACAAAAATTACTATTTTTGGTTTGAGAAGTGTCTGACAATGGCATGTTATCCGCTTGCAGGCTTGAAAGATTGCTGCACAGAAGACAGGCTGTGCTTTCCTGTGCATTTCTGTTAGATATGAGAAAAAACTGTGGCAATTAGGATAACGAAATCCTACAGTATTATATCAAGAAGGCTGTAGCTCTTCATGAAGAAGTCTTTTGGAAACCAAATTAGATAAGTAGGTATCAAAAATGAAATAATGACAACAGATCACTCTTTGAAGGGATGATTTCACAAAGAGTTTGCCAGCTTTATCCTACATTTTTTTTGTGAGAAAGCCATTTGAAACAAAGAGTTGTTTTGTTCTGCTTTGTTTTTTCAACGCTAACAGACCAGAATTCCATACGTTATGAAGAAAAATTCTGAGACTTTTAGGCTGAATTTGGTGAATTGAGAACTGAGGAGTTTGCATGAATGAGAACAGCGTTGTGTGTTGCCTTCCTTGCTGTCCTGTGAAAATTATTATGAAAAGAAGTCACAGCCATTTGCATTTCTGTAGCATTTATCAGGTTACACCCTGGTGAGCTCCTGAGATGCATCTCCTCACAGCAGGGCTTAGGGCCCTTGCTAGGCTGATTCCATTTAGCTTGTTTAATTGACAATAAATTGAATGAGTCATTTCCAAATCCACAGACCAAGAGGTACTACAACTACATTTCACCAAATATGCAAATGCCATTATTTGATTCCTCTGTCTTCTTTCTTGCAAATATTTATCTTTGATCAGCAATATAATAATGTGCAGTGAAACTAAGGATTAGACTTAGCCATGCCTTGGAGTTTCTATCTCTTGAAGCTCCTGTTCAAGATTTTGAAAACTCGAGCACCTTTGGTCGTTGTACAGTAACTGGGTCTCTACTGCAAGACAGATATTGACCTGACACAGTGGTCCAGAGGAAGGCTGGAGCACCTCTCCTAGGAAGACAGGCCGAAGGTGCTGGGCTTGTTGGTCCTGTAGAGGCTCTGGGGAGATCTCATTGAGGTCTTTGAATATACAAAGGAGCTTATAAGAAAGATGAAGAGTCTTTACCAGGATGAGGGGCAACAATTTTAAATTGAACAAGCGTAGATTTAAATTGGATATATGACAAAATTCTTCATGATGATGATTGACGAGGCACTGGCACAAGCTACTCAGAGAAGCTGTGGATACCTCATCCCCTGAAAGTGTTCGAGGCCAGACTGGATGGGGCTTTGAGCAATCTGATCTAGTGGGAGGTTTCCCTGCCCATGGCTGGGGATTGGAACAAGACAGTCTGTAAGGTTCCTTCCAATCCAAGCCATTCTGTTTGTCATACTCATGCTTTTGCTGTACTAGTAATTTGCTCTGCTGTACTTACAGTGCTGTAAATCCATTACAGAGATACGTCTTAATTCCAACTGGCAAACTTTCCTTTTTAAGAAGCTGCTTGGAAGCATTATTAACTCACACCAAACTCATTGTTGACACTGTTTCTTACAGGCTGCTTGGCTGTTAAACAACAGGTTTTTGTTTGGCTTACCATTTTCTGTTTCCATTAAAGCCAAAGTCAGGATAGTATCTTTATTCCTGAAACAGAACAGCATGATCACCTTCTCTCAGGCCTCTGTGTATGGTTCCTGCAAACTAAGTAATGAAATGTTGCATCTAGATAGTCCTATTTGGTCTTTTAAGTTACATTCATTACATCCAAGGTTTTATAGAATGAGAATTTTGGCATGTGGTGGACTGTGACAGTGATAGCATTCTCCCTTTTTCAGTCTCTTGGGGAGACCACGGGAGATAGATTAAGATGAATGTATACAGAAAATTATTGCACTATGTTTCTAATTTTACTTGATATCTTGCAAAATTATTTATTGTATTCATCTCCCTATTTATTTTTTTTGTTGATTACTGTTTTTACCTAGGGTTAATCTTAAATAATGTAGCCTAAATTGACTGGTAATAGTATTAATTTAAACATACAATAGAATATTCTCGTATTAATTTGACAAATGATTTTTATGAATCAATAGTTCTTTGGTTGCCTAATGTGTCTCATACAGCATTACTTGAATTTGTTGTTGAATTATTTTCCTTCTCTAATTATAATTCTATTATTCTTTTCAAGCACATTAAAAATGTTCGTTCTGCTGGTGTGTATAACTAAAATAAGTTCCAATTACTTCCTGCTTTTTCAGGTATGCAAGATTGCTTTCCTAAGGCATTATTGCCTGAACCTGGTTTCAGTTATTGAAAAAAAAAAAACACCTTTATTTCCCTAACCACTCCCTGGTGTTAATCCATTCTTTTGTTCTGCTATGAGAAGAATATTTAAAACAGTTGGTAAATAGTGGAATGAATAATATAAATCACTATATCTCCTTATAATGTAATGCAACGAATATGATTTTTATTGAAGTCTTATTTAAAAAAAACAAAAACAAAAACATAAAAACTGTGCCCTAAAACAATGAGTAGTATAATTTGGGCTATCAATTTCTTTTGTTCATTTTTTAGAGAAAGAGAAGTTGCATGCATTTCCAGATTTTAAATGCCTAAGCAATGTAATTTTTGCCCTAGACAAAAATTTATGTCACAGGAGATGCCTGCGTTCGGGTTATTCTTGCTAGCTGTGAGTAGTTCCTGTCCACTTTAAATCCTTGCAATTAGATATATTTCTGTATCTTACTAATTCTTCTCATTTGTGCATAAAGATATCTTTACAAAATGAAAATGATAATTTGGAAAAATTGAGGATCACAAATGATTGCAGTCTGAAGTGCATTAATCACCACAGTTGCTTATTATTTAAAAAACAAAAACAACAACAACAATAAAAACACAGGTTCTAAGAAGCAGTCACTTTATTTAGTAGCATCTTGACTTTATGCGACCTATGTAAATATTTTGGCAAAGGACCAAACCAGTCACAGATACCAAAATAATGTCAATAATTGCAAAGTGAATTAGGTGAACTGTGAACCCCCAACACCAGAAGGAAGTGGAGTTGTGGGAGCAGGTCCAGAGGAGGGCCATGAAGATGATGAGAGGGCTGGAGCACCTCCCATACGAGGACAGGCTGAGAGAGCTGGGGCTCTTCAGTCTGGAGAAGAGAAGACACCAGAAGTATCTTAAAGCAGCCTTCCAGTGCCTGAAGGGGGCTACAGGAAAGCTGGGGAGGGACTTTTTATAAGGGCATGTAGTGACAGGACAAGGGGAAATGGTTTAAAATGGAAGAGGGCAGATTTAGACTAGTCATCAGGAAGAAATTCTTTACTGTGAGGGTGGTGAGAGACTGGAACAGGTTGCACAGTGAGGCTGTGGATGCCCCCTCCCTGGAAGCATTGAAGGCCAGGCTGGATGGGGCTCTGAGCAACCTGGTCTAGAGGGAGGTGTCCCTGCCTATAGCAGGGGGTTGGAACTAGGTGATCTTAAAGGTCCCTTCCAACCCAAACCATTCTATCATCATTTAAATATCTTAGTTGAAACTCTAAACAAAAGCGGCCTGACTCTTAACTTGGAGAAGTGGATGAAGTTGACAACAAGGAAACAAAAATATTGATGGGGATGACGTAAATAAATATTTCTCCCTTGTTTTGTGGTTGGCTGATACTACAGAAAGAGGTAATAGGTGCCACCTCTTCCTTGATACTCGGTTCTTACTCTTCTGGAGCCAATGGCTTAATTGCTGTTACAGAAGATAGGACACTTCCTGAAAGATTCTGACCAGTACGTCTACTCCATGCACTGTGCACAAACTGTTGTTTTTTCTCCAAATTCCATTGAAGAGGGAGCCACCATTTCTGTTTTATTGTAGAAAATGGAGTGACGTAGCAGAAGAAAATATGAAAAATACAACAGACGTAACTGGTTATGATCTAGTGGTGCTTCCAAGTGAAATGCACTCAGAAGTAGTTTCAGTGAAGTAGAATACTTACAGTAGTGACTTACAAAGAGTAGGAGATTGGCCATTCGTTCAAAAACGGGCAGGCTTTAAGTTGTGGCATGTGAAGCAAGGACTTCTTTGCAGAGTTTTATAGGGTGACTTTTTCCATTAGGAGGAGTCTTTGTTAAGTGGATCAAAAGCATTCAAAGAGTGCAGGCTGGAGAGAAGAATGGATCTAAAAAAGAGGTGGCCAAGAAAAAAAAAGTTCTTTTGAAGTAGGGACTTTTAGAGGTTTTATTTCTCTTAGTCTATTAAAACTTAGAAATGGCACTTTTTGTGATCGCTTAGAAAATGTAATTGATCAAATGACTGTTACTTCCTAACCACAGAAGGTGTTAAATATATTAAAATTGTTACAGCAACTTCGAGCCAATATGAGAGAGATGGAAAAACTTTGTTTGCGAGTCCGACAGGAAGACATCCCAGCTCTGCAGCGGATGATAAATCCAGTGAAAGATGAAGCTTCATCTGCCATAAAACACTTCCTGCAGCTCCATTCTGAATCTGCAGAAGAGCTTAAAAGGCAACTAGAAGGACAGGAAGATGCCTCCTTAACCAGATCTGCAACTGTGGGAGGAGGTAGTAGAATTTCATGTCTGTATCTATTGTATCTATATCGTTGTGTCCATTCAGCACTTTTGATATAAATGAAAGAAACTAAAGAGATTTCAGTTGAATAACAATTGTTAATTCAGAAGTGGATTTTCTTTCCCTGTGCCACGCTTTTATTACCCACTACTGAGTTTTGATAAGTAGTTGAGTAACTTAGAAAGAGAGTAGGTGTGGCCTTCCATGAAACAGAGAGTACCTCCTTCTTTAGCATTTGATCTTGGTAACAGACAAAAAGCAGAAAATATTATAAATCCATTTAAGTTAAAGATTTTGCAAATGCACTGTAGCACGCAACGAGTCAGATGTTGGCTGTTTTTCCTTCCTTTCTGCACAAAATAGATTCTCATTCTCTTGTACCATTCTGCCTCCAGGGGAAATACTCTGCTGTGGCATTAGCCAGCATTCTCTACTATTAGTCTGTGAGAAAGTTGATTTTATCAGTTATATCCTTCTACATAATAGTAATTAGATTTATTACTTCAGTAGCAGCGTTGTTTAAAATTGTTGGGCAATTTCATGCATCTTTAAAATGGTGTGCTTTCAGTCCATGGCATTGTAGAAGAACCTGCCCTCACATTTTATTTCATGACCCTTCTTGCTGCTATATAAAGAACTACAGGAACGGTTTCAAGTGCAATTAGCAAGGAACTAAGTCTAACAGAAAGAAAAGTTGGTTTAGAAAAATGGGCTTTCAAGAACATAATGTGTAGTAGCATTGCTAAGTGTTACAAAAAACAAGTTGTATCAAATCTGCAATTCATGTCTTCTTGCCAGACCAGTAAAAAGTGATTTGATTGGCTTCTGACATATATGATTCTTGATTATATTCAACACTTTCAGCATCTTTTAGCTTTCAGATGTTCCTGAGCTGATTGTTCAGGAGTTTATCCTAATATCATTGTGGATGTCAAAGTCTGGCTATTTGCTGCATCCTCCTTCCTCTCCAAATAAAAGAAGATAACTGAGTTTGTTCTCTGCAGTCTTCTGGGATACTGTTCATGCTCTCTACACAGAGAAAAATATGTTTCTGTTTTCCAAGATTGCTTCTTAAATAATCTGGAGTGACTTTCATCAGACACTTCAGGTTTCAAATACATCTCAACATTTTGAACCTGTTTTCTTTATCTTTTACCTTCTTGTTAAAATTAATTGCATCAAGTGTCACATTACAGCTGCTTTTTTGTGGAAAGACTGACGTATGTAGCTCTGTGTCATCCTGTTTTCTTTCTTCACGCCGCGATGCACGTACTTATACTTCCTTTGTCTTTCTCTGATGGCAGTCCATGGGAACTTTCTTGCTACCATTTATTTAGCTCTTCTGCATTCCTTTAACCTTTTGGAGTTTCTTTCCTATAGGTTCTATTAACCAGTTTGCTGGATTTGTTGATACTTCTTTTTTGGGGTGCTCGCTGTCTTTGGTCTTATTCTGAGATTTAGGACAGGCAACTCTGGCATTCATCTGTATTAGCCATTACTTTCAAGCTCCTTATGACCTCTTCTGTGTTACAATCAGAATAACATTTAAAACACCTTTTTTCTTGGTAGCTTTCAACAGTTGTCCTCAGTACATTCGGTTATTTTCTTGCAAGGGCCTTTTGCTTTTCTAACAGTTACATGGATAGCAAGTGAGAGCTGCAGTGTAATTCCGGAGATCAGGACTGCTTTTTAATCTGAAATACCTTTGAATTACGATGGAGATCAAGCATAACCACACCTTAAAAAGACAAGAAATTGATCGCAGAGATTGAGATGGAAGATAGAAAATCATTACTGGAATGACATACTCCTATATGTCAGCTCAGGAATACAGAAATAGCTCATCCCATTTAAAGTGAAACATACAGTAAGGCAGACAACTAAATTTAATTATATAGGTTTTTTTTTTTTTTAATGGTTTGCCTGACTGCTGTGAAAGCAGCTCTGTTGAATTGCTAGCACGGATGCAGTGTATTGCCTGTTCCTTTGTGCTTAGAGGCTGCAGCCCTGAAAGGAAATCTTGGCTGCTGATCTTAATCAAAGGAGCTTCAGTATGCCCATTCTCTGTGGCATGTTGCTTCCCATCTGGTAGAGAAGTAAGGAGTTTACAAATTCAAATTGCCCATTTGGAACGTGTGTCAGTGAAATGATGCGATTCCTTCACCTGAGCTCAGATCCAATAGAACTGGAATTTAATTGCATTTTAAACAAATATTAACAAAAGGTGAGACTCTACTCCAAAAATTACTAAGATCTTTTAACCAGCATATTGAATATTGCAGAGCATTAGATTTTTATCTTGAATGTAATGAAGTACGAAGCTGCTCTGTGAGGTCTGCAGAGGTATTTTGTATTACTGCATTTCTGTGTAAATGCTGGAAGCAGTGGAGTCATTTCCATTCTCAGTTCTAATAGAATTGGTTAGCCTTGATAAAACATAAACTAGGAAGTATAAGTTTCCTACTTGTATTTTCAGCCCAAATGTGACTTACCCTTTTTTTTTACTAATCGTTCTTATTCTTTACCTTATGTTTTGGAATCAAGGGAAGAATTTTATTGAGAATTTTTAATGTCACTAATTTTTAGCTGTTAGAAAATAATAGCAATGTAAACTGACTGAAAATGTAAGTTCTCTTGATTTTGTGCCACTCATATCTTCAGCATTGTTTCTGTGTTGTGAGGGACATGCTTTTCTGCAGTAGGTCAGCATGGGTTACGAAGGACAGATTAGAGCAGGGAACGTAATTTGTAAGGAGGCAAATGTGCTTAAAGAGTTTTTTTTTCCGTTTTTGAATTAAGAATATTGTGATTTCAAGCAAATGAGCATGCACATGGCTGATTAGAATACAGTTAGTTGGCAGAAGAAACTGGGTTTTGAAATAGGGTCTTGAGGGATTGCAATGGGATCAAATGCTCAAAACCAATATCAGGTGTCAGAATATTCAGGAAAATTGGTTTGTCCAAAAAATGCATACATTTTGATACAGGATAAACTGTACTAAGAAAAGGACTGTTTCAGAATGGAGTGTTTAACGTTAAGACCAGCAAGCTATGCTGCACTTAAAGCACCCCATGAAAGGAGCCAGCAGAGCCCCAGGATGCCCCAGGCCCAGCACTGCCACCAGGCCAGGAGAAGGGGTGTCCTACTCTGCTCTGTGCTGTGCTGCCTCACTTCCAGCTGCCTGTGCAGCTCCCAGTGCTGCAATATGAAAGGGAACAGAACTGTTAGGATGTCCAAAGGAGCACTATGGAGATGTGTGAAGAGCAGCTGAGGTCCCTGCGTTGGCTCAGCGCAGAGCAGAGGAGCTGAGGGGAGGCCTGATGGCGGCTGCAGCTCCTCACAGGGAGCGGAGGGCAGCGCTGAGCTCTGCTCTGTGTGACAGCGACAGGGAACGGCATGGAGCTGTGTCAGGGGAGGGCAGCTGGGGGTGAGGGAAAGGGGCTGCAGCACAGGGCGGTGGGCACGGTCCCGAGGGCTGGAGTTCATGGAGCGTCTGGACACTTTCAGACACAAGGTTTGATTTGGGGTGGTGCTGTGCGGAGCCAGAATCTGGACTTGATCCTTGTGGGCCCCAGCCGACATGAGATGTTCTGTGGTTCTAATAAATCTGATGTTACAGATCAAAAATATATTTTGGAAGAGTAGGTGATGATAATAAAGTGCCTTCCTCATCTGGAGTTTGAAAGGAAAAGGGATAGAAGTAATTAAAAAACAGGCCTGAAATACAATTTAGTCCACCATTGTTGCACTGCTTCTCTGCATGCTTAGGAATTATGGCTGACTGTCGGCTTCACTGATGTTAGAATTGTATTGATCTGAGAGTAGTAAGATTTGGTGCTTGCTGTCTTCTGAGATGCTGGGATAAAAATGTTGAAAAATGGACACGTTATAAAAATGTATTGTTTTTATTTGATCTTAAATTAATTCCATGTATTAGCATGCTTTATTACTCAATTTTTATTGAGAAAGGTTATTTTTATTCATTTTTCATTGTTCGTATCAGTTGCAGTAACAGTTATATAATATTGTTTCAGTACCTTGGCACATTCATTGCTTCCATCGAAGACTTTAATGTAATATTTACACTACAGCATTGTTAGAAATAGCTCTCCAGTCTTCCCCATATTAAGCTTTCCACCCTCCTAAGGAATAAACACCAGTGTGCTGCTAAAGTAGCCATCTTTCAGAAATCTTACTAAATTAGCATGGTCTTTGCACTGTGTTGAGATACATAAGTTCTCCAGCCTGCTTTTCATACTCCCAAGCTGTTACTTAATCCTTACAACAGATTCCAACTTGCTGCTGCTGTTCTTAACTAGCACTGAATTAGCCACCCATAGTTAGGCACTTGTCCATTACAGCCATAATGGCTCAAAGTCTTTGGCTGGAGAAGGTATGCGTGTATGTGTTAAATGGATCTGCTTTCCACCATGCCACCTGGCTGTCACTCCTTCCACATTTTTTCCTCAATAATTTGTCCTACTGTCTTTTATACTCAGCACAGACGGTTTAGAAAGGAAGATGCTCAAGAACATCTCCTTTACCCTGCTGAGCTTTAAATATTTGCCATCATCAGAGTACCATTACCAGTGGGACAGAGCACTACGTGTTTGGCAGCATGGTACTTGGTTTTCATTGCTTTTACTTCAGAATTTTTCTCCAGCTACTCCAAGGCTGTAACAGCTGAAAGCCAGATGTGGTAGAACAGTAATAAAATAAATGACCAGCTTTGGAAGTGCAGTGTGTAGATATCACGTGTAAATGAAGGTTTTGTCCCCAGCTCGATTTTCTGCTGCAAATTTTTAAAGCTCAGCTAATAGGAAATTGATGGACTGGCCCTAATTCAGGAGTGTAAGTTTCTCATCATGCTCAGAACTGACAGTGAAAGTGCACTGTTAGACATGAGCCTGTTTCTTTGGCAATAACTTCCTTTTAGGAAGTTGTGTAGTGCTGTGAGTAGGACTTTTGCCTGTGTGGTAGTTACTGGGGCTGTTCCTCGCCTTGAATTATTTTAAATATCAATTTATCCATGAGAAACATCAAGAGTGAGAAATTTTGCATGTCACCTGCAATCTGATCCATTGTGTTTATTTATAAACATCATGTTTTTTTCATTCAGAAACTTCATACAACACAGAAACAAATGATGGGTCTCAAAGTTTAATCCAGATGTGTTCTCCCCTTCCTGAGATACCTCAGAATGAAAATGCAGCTGAGTCCTGGGAGACGTTAGAAGAGGTATGCTGGGACTCCCTTACTATGCTGCTGGTATTCTTGCTTTTAACAAGTTACAGAATAACTTTTTTTTTTTTTTTTTTGCAGGACTTGATTCAGCTCAGCCAGTTGGTGACTGACTTTTCTGTGTTAGTCAGTGTAAGTATGAATTCTGCATTCCGTATTAGAAGCTTTCAAAAATGAGGGTGAGTGGGGATAACACCCAGTTGGGGAAAAAAGGAGAGCAGTTCTCCTGTCTGTAATCTGAGTGCAGACTGAGCTAGTTGCCATTTAATAACAGCAACACAGCAACAACATAATAACAACAACAAGAACAGCAGAATCACATTAACAGAATGTATTCAGTCAGGTGTTAAATAAATTAAGGTTACGAAATGATAGATATGTTGGGAACTTCAGGAAGATGTTCCCCATTGAATGGAGGCAGTGTATTTCCCCACAGTTAGCCAAGATGCCCAGGTAGAAGTCCTGACTGTGCTACATGGCACCTATAGTAAATAGTCCTCTGGTTTCAGATGACTGGTACATTTAATACTTTCCAAAGTCATGGGTGATGGATATCATTATTACATTTATGTTGAATTATCTAGCACTACATTAGAAAGCTTTCTTCTGGTTTTCATGTAGTAACAGAAGAGGACTGTTGTTTGTTCCTCTTCTGTTCCTATTGGTTCAGGTCCTGGCAAGGTAGATTTCTGAGGAGGCAGTATTTTTTCATATCAACAACTAGTGCTGCTAGTTGCTCCTAAGCAACTCCTGATGTTGTAGCCAATGCCCTTTGCCACCTGAGGAGCCTTAGAAGCAGCTCTGCAGTGCTGACATCAGACTTGTAGCCAGGTCCCATTCATTCTTATAGTTTCCAAGGGTAACAGTGGCTATAGACTTCACTGCACAGGTTGGGCATCTTTCAGGTACTTTAATCTCTTAACCAGGGGTACTAGGAAGAGTCTGAAGCTTCCCTCATCTCCATCATGCTCTTTCTTTACTTATAAATGTGGCATCTTTTATCAGCCACACTTAGTTCCCAGTGTTTAATTCTTCCTTTGCCACTGGGAGTTTCAACCCACCATCCTCAACTGCCACAAGGATTGTTTAATCTGATCCCCTTGCTGTTGAGCTGCTTGGGATAGATGAAAGAGCTTTTGTTCTTTCTCTAGACTCTGTGCTGCTTCACTGAGATTTGTTGAACTGGAAAGGGACTTTAGAAAGGAGGGGTTCCTGTTCCCAGGACTGGATTTTACACATGACCATCATTAGACATTAGACAAGAGTCAGAAGTGTTCAGTGGCCTTCGGTAGATTGTAGATGAAGGTACCACAGCTGGACTCAGCATTTTCTGAGTTTGAAAGAGGGCAAAGTTGTGATGCCTTGTACTTAAGGAGACCGTCAGCCATCTGAGGCATGAAATAGCCTGAGAACCATAGAGATCAATAAGAACAAAACCCTCTCTCTGTCCTCTCTGTCTGCTGCTCCAGTGTTCTCTGAGAGACTGCAGGGGAATCTTACTGCATTCTGACGAAGGATGGAATGCTTCTTTTAAATCTTTTAAATCAGAGAACAATGAAAGGTAAAGCAGTAGCAAGTACATTTCAGTTGTCACTGTTGTATTTGTGAAGTGAAAATCACAGCCAGAATCACAGAATGGCCCAGGTTGGAAGAGACCTCAAGGGTCATGAATCTCCAAGCCCCTCACCACAGGCAGGGCCACCAACCTCCACATTTAATACCAGACCAGGCTAGTCAGTGTTTTATAATATCCTAATTAAGTACTTCTATTTAGATTTCTTGGCACAACTTTGTATGTTGCAGTTGGTACTGATAAATGCTTTTTATAGACCTTTTTTTGAACATGAAGCTCAGCAGGAAACAGAAATGCTAGTTTGGATTGTTTTCCCCTTTGAAGTGCAAGCTCATCTATTCACAGAGAAGATTTAGAAATCATATGTTATGGGTTGTTTTCTCTAACAGTAGCAACGCATTGTGTAATATTCCCACCATATTATTAGTTGACAGTTAAGCTTTTTTTTTAAGTAAGTTTGTAATTTCAGCGCAGTTTATCAGATCCCATTAATGAACCACCATTAAGGCTGCATGGCTGCAGTGTGTGGCAGATGAAAGCAGCTGTGGGGCCCTGATTACAGGCATTAAAATGGTGTGTATTGGCTCACCGCTGCTTCCCAGCAGGTTCCCTCACTCATAATTCCTTTGCATCTAGTCTCAGCAGGAGAAGATTGACAGGATTGAAGACCACGTCAACAGTGCTGCTGCGAATACAGAGGAGGGAACCAAAAACCTGGCGAAGGTAGGGATCTGCTCCTGCTGCTGGATCAATGGTACTCTGCTTCCCAGCAACCTCTGTATTAACCCCATTGATCCGCCGTCTTTAATGCTGAGGGAGCCAGCAATTAAGGAAATAAGGAAGAAATGACCCACAGGTAGCAGGGGGAAAAAAAATCAATCTCTCTTGTAATTTTCTATTGCACCCAGGCTACTAGAAAATACTTTTTTTGTTTCTTCAAATCACATTATGTGATACTTTAATGCTACTTCGGTGTACCCGCAAAGATGTGAGCATTCAGCCATTGGCTCACAGGAATCAGATGAGCATGAAACAACAGAGCAACGGGGGCACGCAGCTCCAATGGGCGTGATGTCAGCGAGAGCTGCTAATAAGCCACACGCCTGGATTCAGGCACGCTATTGAGGTCTGAGCATTTTCTGTTTCTCACTTGATTCAGTGATGGAGACAAGGTCATACATAGTGTGTATAGTCAGCCAGTAGCGTGTAGAAGATCTGTCTCCGAGCTGCATGTGTGAGAGAGCTCGGTTTTCAATTGTTTGGGATTCATACACGTGGGTAGCAGAGCATCTTTTTTCCTAATACTGATTTGTCAAGTGTATTTATTGCTGAGCATTCACATCATTGGCAAGAGCAATGAGAAGAGAAACACACCTCACAACAGGAAAGGGTTCTAACCCTTTTTCTTTTTTTCTCTTTCTAGGCTGCAAAATACAAGCTGGCAGCTCTGCCCGTGGCAGGTGCAGTCATTGGAGGAGTGGTGGGGGGTCCTATTGGTCTCCTTGCAGGCTTCAAAGTGGCAGGAATTGCAGCTGCACTTGGTGGTGGGATTTTGGGTTTCACAGGTGGAAAACTGATACAAAGAAGAAAACAGAAACAGATCGAGCTGGTCTCTTGCAGCTGTCCAGAGCTTTCTTGCCAAAGTGCCAAAAAATCCAGCTGAAGTATAGACTCATTACGAGGAACAGAAGTACAGTAGCTGTGCTAATGACAGACTTGCAGCCTCCTGCTTTAGATTTGAGGCTGAGCTGTGAATTCTGCAGCAGTACAGTTACGTGGGAAGGGTGAAACAGTAATGTCAGAATTTTGGAGCTTTCTGTTTTCAGACGTGATAAGTGACTTCAATCTTTTAACTCTTAAGAACTATAGGGTAACTTTTAATGATAAAATTCGTAAAGGAGGTATGTGAACAGCTGATGGGTGACAGGTGCTTCAAGCCAAATTTGCACAAAATACCTTTCAGATAAAGAGATTTAGAAAACTAGTGCTTTCTCATGAACACCCTCCCCAGAAGCCAGAGCTTGTATTATATTATTATAGTAATTGTTGTATATTATTCTGAACTCCTGTCCTCCTGAGGCAGGAAAATAAGCTCCCATCTATCCTTTATGTTCAGGGCACTTTAAAATCTCCTCTCCGTTATCTGGATTCCCAAACTCCTCCTGTGTATACCACCAGGACACAGGGAAGCACTGTTTTCCATAGAGTAAGGTTAAAACACTGGGTGAGTAATGTGGAAAAACATACATATATCCAGCATCTGTCTGCATCAGCCAGCTCAGATCAGCATCTTTTATTTATTTTATTTTGTGTACTCCTCAGTTATTCAAACCATAGTTAAGACTTAAATAGCCTAAGAAGCAGCACTGGGGGAAAGACTCATTTTCCATGGCTCTTCAGCTCCTTGTCTCAAGAACGTTGCTCAGAATGAAGTGCCAAACTCCAGCACTCTGAGCCAGGAGCCTCAGCTGCCTTTAGGAGTGCTCAGGGCCAGCTGCTGCCCTCGCTTCTCCTGTCCTGGCACCAGCAGTGCCATAGAGGGAGAGCTTCGCTGCAGGTGTGCTTCCTCCATGGCCTTTATTCAAGGGTGGGTATCTTTTATACCAAGGGTGGATGAAGAAGCAGCAAGTCCTGGTGAGAAATGTGTTCAGTGGGGCAGCACTGAGATTTGTGCTCTGTTCCCCCTGTATGGCTGCTTCTGGGCCTTTTCAGTGGAGATTTTGGGGCATGTTGTTAGGACTTCCTCTAGCTTTTTACAGAAATATTCTGCCTTCCTGATTTCAGTGCTTCAGAAGCCATTTGCTTCTGTAACCTCTGCTGTTGCACACCAGAGTGCTAATGCTTTTATTTTTGCATCGTCTTACTGTTATGCATGTAGTCCTACCTCCATCTTTCGAGAATGTTTCCCACACTATTGCTGCTGCTGGTTGGGGGAACAGAAGTTGGAGCTGGGGGGCTGCTGCTTTAAGTTTTACATTGTTCAGCTCCTCCTGAGCTCTGTGGGATTAGTCCAGTCCGGTTCTAAGTCACACACCTTTGCTCTCAGGCTCCCTAGCAGGGAATGCTGGATACAGAAGCAACCTGCATACAGAGAGCTCCCTTTTGTTAACCATGAAAAGAACCATCTGCTAATGACAGATGATAGGTTTTTGTGCCTAGAGACACAGTAAGCAACTGTTAATTACAGCACAAGCATCTTTTTCTGAACAGTTCTTCCATACTACTTTTACAGTGTGATTGGAATTGCTATCAGCCAGAGCAACGCATCTGTTTTAAGTAGGGCTGAGGCTTAGGGAAGCAATGTGTACGAGAACAGTTCTCACAAGTAATCATGAACATTGTCAACACTGCGTGTGCTGAAGCCACAGTGCCTACGTCTGTAAAATCAGCAGGAGTGGGAAATGCGAGCCGAGTAATTCAGTGCGTTTCCTCCTGTCATGCAAAAAACTTCTTCTTTAAATGCACCTACTTTGGATGTAAATATATCTAATGAGTTTGTAACAGCTTCATGTGAAGGCTGTTAATTCCAGTGACTGGTGATTTCTACATTTAAAGAAAGCAACCAAGGAAGAAGTGCTTAAATGGAAACTGGCCGGATCTGCTTTCCTACTGTCTGCTTCTGAGCCCCATGCATTAAATGGCAGCAGACAGCGCAGGACCTCCTCGCTCCCCCTAAGGCTGGGACAATCCACACCACCAAACGGAACTTCTGCCACTGCTCAGCCAAGGTCAGCTTCCCCCATACTCTCTTCATAAAGCATCTCACACAAGGACTGTTCTTCCTTGAGGCTTTAAGGAAGCAATTTCAAACCACTGTGCACACACTACATGTGGGGGGCTATTACTTAAGCTATGATTTTATTTTATTTTTTAAATAGATGAGTTACGTACATGAGCAAAAAAATACAGGCACCTGAGTAAGTACACTGCATTCAGATTGGTAGGCAGATTGGTTAGAAGATATGTAAGCTATACATAATGCTTCCAGACCAAACCAAAGTTTTTGCTCATCTGCATAGAACTGATTTAGAATGTCAGATTTTATTCCCTTTTTGACATCAAAAAGTTCAGTCCTTCAATAAATCTGTTATTAAAGTTATTATTAACACTAAAGAATCCTGTATTGAGTTACTAAACTACATACTTCCACTGTAAAATATGAACATTGACTGAAATCAACACAAGTTCCCAAAGCATTCCAGGCATTTTAAGAACTGGTGCAGATCTGGTACTTCAAACCAACTGCTTTGAGATCAGTGTGAGTTTGGAACATTTTTGTTCTGTGTGGTGATAATGCTCCTGTTGTTTGGTAGCTTCCCAGGAGAGCCTTGGGGAGCGGTTTGCCAAGCACTAAGGGGCTGAAACCAATGTTGTAGATCAGAGTTTATCAGAGTTTAAACACCTTATTGCTCTACTTAGGTAAATTCTTTGTATCTTATGATACTTCAAGAGCTCAGCTGCTGCTGACCGTTGTGTTAGGCGTAACTAGACTTCTGCTGTTCAACACTGCTTGCAAATAGAAAAAAATCACTTAAAAGTTCACACATCTGTGCCCATGATCACCAAGAACCCAGGAGAATCAGGTCCTACTCCAACAAACACATGATGATGTGACTTCAGCACGCACCTGTCAACTAGCACACTGTGCAGGAATTGTCCAGAGCTCCTGGAACAAGTCCTTGCTCAGAAGAGCAAACAGCGTAAGAAAGGGGGCTGGATGTGGGCTGGCGTATCTGATTTTCACAGGAAAAGCCATTGGATCACTGGACATAGAATGAGGCTCTATCTCTCTCCAGCAAGAGAAACTCAAATGTCACCCACCAAATGTCATAAGATGAGCCCCTATAGGCACCATGCAAGAATTCCAGCCTTAAAAACTACCCTGATGACAGCTTTGGATTCAAGCTGAAGGTGGCACGATAGCTGCTAAAAATGCCTGACTTGCTATTAAACAGAAGACCTGGCTTTCTGAAACTTAATGTAAACTCCAGAATCACAAAACAGATTAAAAAAACCCAAAAAAGCCACAAGAGAAGAAACCCACCAACTTCAGAACAGTCTTGCAGTGAGCTACCAGTTCTACATCTGCTCAGTTAGCTGCAGCTTAGTGCTGAGAGCACTAAACTGTGTCCTCTGCAGGTGGCTGTGGATGCAGGTGCTTGACTGAGCAGACTCTGCTGGGAGCAGTGCTTGCACAGCTGCACAGCCCCACATCACTCTTCTGTCAAATACCTGAGGAGCTGACCTGAGAGGAAAAGGAATCCTGAGTAGTGAACTGCAGAAGTTGGGGCACTCACTGAAGTAAATAGGAACCCACTGAGAACCGCACGCCCAGAGAAGCAGCTTGCCTCTTTGGTGCCCCAAGTCACAGACTCGGATGCTCACAGCATGTGCTGTGCAAATGAGAACTAATTAGTCTCCAGCCATGCCCCCTGAACTAACAGGTGTTTTTTGCATCTTACTGTTTCTTTATGTTCACCTCACCAAGCAGCTTTTACACTTGTTGAGATAAGTATTATGTATTAGACACAACAGAAAAGCCCACAAGGATAACAGTTCCTTCTTCAGAGCAAAATTCAGAGTAACCAATGAGGGAAAAGCCATACAAGAGTATCACAATTTAGAATGCTAACGCTTGCATAGTCATGGTGCTGTGTCTGCCCTACTCCTCTTCTGCTCTGAAGTGTCCCTAACACTGGTGTTGTTTTAACACAACTGTGTAACATATCATCATTCCAGCAAACGAGCTGCCCTGTACAGCCCTACCATGCAAAATACAGCCATTACCATTACAACTTCACCTTTCCTCACTTAGTATTTTAATAATCAGAACTGCTTAAACATTTAGACCCAGTAAAGCACCACACAAGATTCTGTAAAACTTTAATTTATTCCCCTCCCAAGTATCCAGAATAGAAGACCCTCTCAAGTTGGAGAAAAATGTGACAAAGAAATAGATTACGAGGAGAGCTGTTCACATGAAGAACAGAAAGCACATACTACCAAGATTACACAGAAAACAACCCCAAAATCCTATTGAATGGGATAGTGCAAGTTAACAGCATGTCTCTGGCAGGGATACCTTCATTTGGATTATAAAAGTTTTACAGAATTGTTACATCAGGTGTCTGGATGGGTCTCTGGCATTTTACTAGAGCGTTAAGAACGTACTGTTGGGAAGATGCTGTACAGAAGGACCCACCAAATCAATTTATTTACAAGCCTGGGGAAGAAAAAAATTATTTTTCAGTTTATTCAAAATAAAAATACACGTAGAATTATGAAAATATAGGTTTACTATTTCCACCACATGGAAGTCAATGCTGCTGTCTGAAAGGCTTGCAAGATTATTTCAAGTTTTTAAAGTTCATCTTTTTCCCTCAATAAGGTGTACCTATGTTCACTGGGTGCCAGTTTCTGGAAGGAGCTCTCTGGCGGGCTGCTGGCTACATCCTGAATTGGCTGAAAAACAGAACAGTAGCAGTGCACGTTAGATTCATTGTGATGATCAGTCCCCTCCACTACACAATGATGGGTGTGCACAACCAGCCAGCTTTCATTGGAAATGCAAAGGCCCAAGCAGGTGAATAAACACCCGGACACAAATTAAGTACCTTCAGTTAAGGACATTCCTTCTGTAAGCAGAGCTGAAAAGGTCAGCCTGCAAGTTTCTACGCGAGTGATTTAACAGTATTTTGAATGCACCCTACTGTAGACTTGAGTGTCCACCACTTGCCAAATTTGAAGGTGCTGTGCTTTGTGTGTTCATTTTTGAGACACCAGGGCAAAAGTGCAATTGCTGCCAAAATACTTTAATTTCCTATAAAAACTAAAAGAAACACATGCAACTCAAGGGACACAAATGACACGGGACAGCAGCCTCCAGTTTAATTTGTGTCCAGTATTTCCATTGCACAGGCTTGCACATCTTCCATGTGCTGGCAGGATACTATACACAGATGAGAAAGGAAACAGATGAAGGACACTGGATTTTGGGTGCATTTTTCAAGGGAGAAAGGAGACAAGCTAGTCCGCAGCTCCACACAGTGAGCCTGGCCTAGATATGCAGCAGAACTCAGCAAATTAGCAGGTTTCCTTTCACCCTGGCCAAGCTTCCAACACACTGCAGTTGCTTCCAAGTATGTCCAGCCCTAAGCTGATTGCCTCAGTCTCCAGTTCCACTCAACCACATCTGCCTTTCCTCCCACTGACCTGAATTCAAGTTGCTCATTGAATTCTTGAGAAATACAGGGAGTTACTAGCTAAAGGAACTAACAGGGGAAAAATTCAGCCTTCGTGTTTAAACAGTCAGTCATCATAACATTCAGAAGCAGTCACTCATCCCCACCCTGCCCAAGGCAACCCCTCCTGCCTCCTGTTGCACAGCACAGCCAACTTGCTCCTTCCCAATGGCTGCAGCTACGGGTATCCTCTGCTCACAGAGCCTTACGCTGCCCTACCTGGCACTGATACCAGCACTGCTCACAAGCCTCAGTGCTGTTTCTCTAAAGAAAACCCGATGCCAGTTTGAGTTTACTTGAGCAACCTGTGCATGGAGTGGAGTGTTGGCACAGGAAGGAGTTCAGCATATTCCAGCATCAGAGACAACCCTGACCTTAACATCCAGTTCTGCTGCGAGCCCAGCCGTTCACAACCTGGCTGGAGAGTACTGGGAGCAGTTCCCAGCTCAACCATCTGCAGGCTTTTGCAGCTGCTGGTCCAGCCTCCGCTCCTGCATTATATGTTACTGCCCTGCCCCTCCTCCGGGGCTTTTCTGCTTTTCATTCTATTAACTTTGAGCAGAGCAACAGGAGGCTGTGCTCAACATCTTTAGCATGGAGCCATCCTTACTCCACCCTACAGATATCCAGGATAAGGGGCCTTAACAATCTCTGACCTATGGGTGCTGGGATAGCCCAAGGCTCTCTAACACGAGGCAAGGGTCCTCTGAGACCAATACAGCACCTTAAGCCCTAGAAAATAAACCATTTAAGTCAAAAGCAGTATCCAAAAACAAATGTGTCTTTAGACAGGGCCTGAAGTATTGAGAAGGTTGCCTGACAGACCTGTACTTACACTCTTCCCCAAGCATGTGAGCAGAAGGATGTATCATGAAGATACAAGGCTGAGACACAGACGGATGGGGCTGAGCAGAGGGAATCAGGGCTGGTAACCACATCCTTTCTTTGCTGCCTCCTGCTAGGCTAAACAATGAAGTATCTGGAGAAAGATCTGCTAGATCCTTTTCCTCTTTCTTCCTGAAAAGATCCCAAGAATGACTGCCATGCACATAAATACAGTCTTTGAGCAGAACCAACAGGAATCCGAACTGACAAATGCAGTGTGAGCACCATTAATGCTGCTTTTTAACTGCATTAATAAAAGTGATAAGCCCTACTGCTGCTTATCAGTCTTTCACTGACGCTCTAATAATCTGCCTCCTGCTTGAACTGGTGACCACAAGTAAATAATTAAAACAGTCAACTGATGTTTCCCTTTAGAAGCATTCCCTCAGTGTGTTGTAAGAGCAACAGTGATCTATTTTACTTCTACAGCTATATATAAAATTAGTTTTCCCCACTGAAATAAGAGCAGCTTATGAGCTCAGAGCAACCATCTAACCCAAAACTTTTCAGTGGAGGTAACAGCTACTCTTACATTCTTTCATTATACAAGGCAAATAGGAGCCTGTTTCCCCCTAACGTTCTCCCTCCCTTTAACCAAAAGCAGTTTTGGTTAAACAGCAAAATAGAAACCACTTCTGCTCTTTTAGGCAACCGGAGTTAAAAGCATACAAGCATTAAGAAGTACACCTATAACAAGGAGGGGAAAAAAGTCTTTATTAAATGGCCAAATTAAGTGTATTTTCTGTAACCTTACCTGTCCAGGTGCTACATCAGTGGGATCAGGGCCATGATGAAACTCTCTATGCAGTTTTCCAGAATGCAAGTCTAGTACAAATTGCTTCAGTTTACCTGGAACTCTGAAACAAATGAACCATAAGAAGTGAAGTCCAAACACAGAAGACAAAGTGCACTGCTTAGAGTAGCCAACTTCTGTCCATCTGGCACACTATGCCTACTTCTAAGTGATTAGCACAGGACAGAAAGCAAGTGGTTGGTTAAGGCATCCTACCAGCTTCTTTTTCTTTCCCGTCTCTTGAGAACACAGCAAGTATTTCATCTTTTCAATAACTCCCACAGAGCTGTGCCAGCCAATAACTTCATTGTACACTCACTTCAGCTCTCCACTAACCATCATGTAAGAGGGAACAGCAGGCTCCAAATGCACAGTTTACAGATACAAATGACAGTTGGGTAGCAATATTGACAAAACATCTTTGAAAGGCTCTCCACTGCCTGAATAACTGCACGTACACTAGAGATAAGCACTAAGAGGATATCAATTTAAATCTAATCTGAGATCATCTACTGTCACCCACAGCAAGTATGCTAAACTGCAGCATCCAGAATTATTCGGGAGATGTCAAACAGACTAAGAAGCTTAAAGCAAGTTGATCTAATAAGCATTAAAGATGAGATTAAAAAAAAAAGCTAATGTGAGCATCATCATATAAACAATCAAAAGATAATTTATGAATAGAGCCAGAATTGTAAGGAATCCTTCAATACACCAACGATCGCAGAATCCTTCAATACACCAACGAAAGCAGAACAAAGCGTGGTGAGAGGTTGCTACCAGCAACACTCCAGATCACCCTTAAAGGGTGATCACCAAAGGGGAAAAATGGTCACAATCAGGATTTCAACATGCATAGCTTTAGATGTCTGAAAAGCACTGTTACACATCCATAAGACTGATGAACCACACTTCCAGAAGAAGCCTGTGGAGAATTACAGGGAGAAGCTGCATCCAAACCTTCCTTCCAAGCATAAACATTTCAGGTAGAAAAATGCCTGCTGGAACATTCACCTTGTGTGCTAAGTATCAGCTTTGAATCTTCATCCTCAACCAAAGTGATCTATAACAAAAATACACTGAGCTTTTAAAAGCAAGAGTGGGCAAAAGCTGAAGTCTCAAAGCTTAGATTCCTACCCAAGGCCTACCTGCACATACACTGCTTGCTATCTCGTTTGAGACAGAAAATGGAGTTTATCACACAACCTGAAGACTAAGACAGAACACCCAAAGATCTCCTATAGGTCCCTGAAGGTAGAATGTACCCACCTTCACTCCTCAGCTGAGCCCAGGAAACTAAGTATGTGCTTCCTATGGCTGCTTTCAAGGCAGTACATTACGAAGGGATGGGCTGATGTAAAGAGGAATTATCAAAGTGGTGTTTAGATGCTATGTGTGTTAAAACTTTTCAAGTTAATAGCTACATAAAGAGCACCACTGCAGATACCATGTCAGGCTCTAAATACTTAACTACTAAGGAAAATAGCAAAACTTTGAAAGAATAGCAGCATCCAGCATGAGATCCTCTTCCAGAACAATGCAATGAACTCCATTTACATTAATACTTCACCATTCATAGAATCGTAGAATGACCTGGGTTGAAAAGGACCACAATGATCATCGAGTTTCAACCCCCCTGCTGTGTGCAGGGTCATCAACCAGCAGACCAGGCTGCCCAGAGCCACATCCAGCCTGGCCTTGAATGCCTCCAGGGATGGGGCATCCACAACCTCCTTGGGCAACCTGTTCCAGTGTGTCACCACCCTCTGTGTGAAAAACTTCCTCCTAATATCTAACCTAAACCTCCCCTGTCTCACTTTAAAACCATTCCCCCTTGTCCTATCACTATCCACCCTTGTCAACAGTCATATCCTTCAAGTACTGAAAGGCCACAATGAGGTTTCCCTGGAGCCTTCTCTTTTCCAAGCTAAACAAGCCCAGTTCCCTCAACGTTTCCTCATAGGAGAGCTCTCCAGCCAGATCATCTTTGTGGCCCTCCTCTGGACCCGCTCCATGAGCTCCATCTCCTTCTTGCACTATGGATTCATACCACTTTAGGACTCTCACACTGAATTATGCGCAGGCGCTGTTACCTATTCCATATTTACTCATCTTCCTATTGTGATCCTGTTTAAAATACAGCATGATTTCCTTTGTTCTCAACACGAACTCAAACCAAAAAAAAAAATACTTACGACAGGTCGTTGAAGTCTGGAAAGACATACATGTGCCTGAAGCTGTCAATGGCAATAACTGGACAGTCTGTGGGAGTCTTCTGAATGTGGAGGAGCGGGTGCCTGAATTTGTCACAGTCAGCATGGAGGAAGTTTATTGTACCTTAAAATTGTGAGCAGATAAAAATCCACATTAAGATTTTTTTTTGTTATCCTAAAACTCTATATAATTCCATAAATAGTTCAAAGGTAGAGACATTAGATAAATACATCATGCAAAACTTGAAAACAGATTCAAATAACAAGGCACGCTGAAATAACAAATTACCTGAAAGTAGCTTTGGCCACAATACAAACTGAAGTTTGTTTGAAGTCCCCTCAAACTGTTGGAAAACATCTAGATAAGAAGGCTTTCTTAAATAGTTATCTATTAACACTTTATGTTTCTATTTTAATCCTTCCTAGAGGGGTCAAGCTTCACTGTCAAGAAGTAAAAAAAAACAAACACAAATCTAGGACTCAGACATTTGCTTTCACTCTATATTGAGCTCACCTGGAAGAAAAAAAAAACAACTGTTCCAGCAGTAACAAGTTGGTACAAACCTTTTTCACTTATTAACTGTCGTGCAACCTCCTGTTGGAATTTCTCTAGGCTCTCCAAATCATCCTTCATGTGGAAAAGTATGAGGAAAGGAAGGCCTTCTTCTGTCAGTTCCTGCACAGAAAACAAAAGATATATTACATTTCTTTCATTTCCTAAAGACACTTGAGTGATTCCAGCAATTTTCAAAGCCGCTGAGATTCCTGCCTCAGAAACAGCTGAAACAACATAACTAAGGATATTAACTGCTGACCTTTCATCGAAGACACCCAACTGACACAGTTAACCATGTTTCCTTCCCCTTATCACATGCAACAGTTTAAGGATAAGGGTATTTCATTACCAACGTTTCAGGAAAGGATACATGTGCAATGGAATAATTGCTCAAAAGAAACAGTCCGATTCTCAAAACACATCTTCATAGAAACAGCAATAAGGCCTGAATGTAAAATATGGAATGAGTGCTAAATGAAAGCTGAGCATCTGTATTGGACCACGTCCTTTGTTGGTTCACATCATGTTGGTGATTTTGCCTAAGACCATGAATTAGCACCTTTAAGCATTCCCAAGGGGGGGAAAAAAAAAAGCAGCAGAAACTGATGAGGTGGCTGTAGGTGTGTCCTGACTGGTAACTTAATGTACCATGAGTAAATTCACAGCTAACACATTACTCAAGGTGACAGACAAATGACTGTCTCTGTTAATCAGGCAGGCTTTAGTTCCCTGAAGGAATGCATTCTTGCCTCCTAAGTACCTTCTAAAGCTCTCTCTCCAAGGACAGACAAGTGTATGAAATACTTAAATATTTTATTCAGGACTTTTATTTTCAAACCAACACAAAAGCATGAACTACATACATTTGCTTAAGTCACTTAAAAAGTGACTTTCTTAGTGGACCACCCATTCAATTTAGTAGAGAACCAACTGAAGAAATAATTGTTTATCAAAGAAAACGCCAAAGGCCTTGCCTATCTTTGATTAGTGCAGCTGATACACAACCAAGTGCTGCTATTTCTTTTATTCTGCTCTGTATCCAAAGGAATCTTTGGATATCCATGCTTTTTGAGAAAGCTAACTTGTTCATTCAGCCACCAAAGCTAATAGTTTCTTCAGCTACTTTCTATCTGCAGCAATTTGAAATAAATGCTTTCCCCAACACTATGCAGCCAGTTGCATCTAGAGAACACAGAATAGACAGCACTGTCTTTCCAAGCAAGCCTGTGCATCAAGCCAAGGTTTGGTCTTTTAAGAGCAGATTCCAGAGATCCTCATTAGTTCAGTGCTCTTGGCAAAGCCAAAACTTCCCAACCAATCTCTAACTGCTAATCACATCTGCTCATTCTCATTTGTTAAATGAAGTCCCTGATAGGAATGTTTGCATGTATCTTAAAGTGTTCTACTATCAAAAACACAGCTGAATAGTCACATCACTGAGAGCCACGGTTAGTGGGCATAGTGGTGATAGGCTGACAGTTGGCCAAGATAATCTTAGTGGTCTTTTCCAACTTTACTGGTTCTCTGATTCTATATTTTTACTGTACTATATTTTAATAATGTATATTGTGCAATATACATTAAGAGCCCACATAAATGATAAGCAATTTCTACTTGTATAGCATTTATATTTGTTTGGTTAACAGCAGCCCTGAATTTTTTAAACAAATGTTGCTAGGCAAAAATGTCAAATTGGAATTGAAAATATTTGCCTAAAGAAAACAGGAATTGAAGGCTGGGGGAACAAGCAGAAAAGCCAGAGCACAATGTGATACAGACAGCAATGAACTTTGGCTTCTAAGCCTCAAAAATCCAATCTTACTATGGGAAAAGTACACTAAAAATCTTATCAAACAATTCTAAACATGCTGGCATGTGGCATCTTTCACATGCTGCTTGAGTTACAAAGGAAGAATGAATATTTCTTTAGCAAAACTTTCCAACAGAAGTTAGCAGTACTGACTAGAAGTTGGACTTCAAATATTTTGTGCATCCCCCCCTATTCAGCCATCATGCAAATCAAGTGTTCTGCATGCCCAGGGCATCAGTGCTACACGCACTGACCATTCACAGTAAAGCAATTAAGAAATGATGTGAACTGAGAACAAAGTATTCTTCCATCACACGACCGATTCTTTGGGCTCTAATCCAATGAGGGCCACACACTGCAATTTGTTACAGACCTCACCAGAGTTTACAGCAGATGCTGTGGCTATGAACAAATGCTCCCTTTGAGGTGCTGTAAGCTTGCTACTTGTTTGTTTTACCTCTCTTTATTTTACAAAAGAATAATCATAGCAAATTAGGAACAAGTGAAAAAGAAGAGTAAATCAAGAAAGAAAAAAAAGAAAAGCATTGAAAGGATAATGAGAAGAAGTTTGAAAGCATCCATGCAAATCCCATCTTACAGCTAGAAACAGAAAACCAAGGAAAAGGACACATGAACCTAAAAAGGTAAAGAAGGTATCAGTGCTTAAACACACTGCCAAAAGCCATCACACAGTTTCTGTTAAAATTCACTGAAGTATCCAGCTCCAGAGATGCTTGAATGGCTGTTCAGATATTTATTACACAATACTTTGGACATAGTTGATACACAAAAAAATTTCCGACTACCAACTTTGACATGAAGTTTTAAATGCTGACTGGCTGTATCTAAAAGTTCACAGCTATTTTACTCTTTCTAACTGCCATGAATGCAGAAAGCTTGAATGAAATGATTCCAAGTGCCCCTTCCAACCTCAGCCATGCTGTGATTCTGTGTCAGTACACCAATGTGGATAATTTCTACCTCGACTAGAAACATTTTTCCAGATCAAAATCAATGCTTCTTGCTTATCTCTGAATTGTAAAACAAGTCAATATCTTCCTGTAACATCTGCATTTTGGATGAATAATACAATCTACTCAAGGTGTTACAAACTCACCCATAAAGACACATTCTTACACACGCACACTCTTAAAGTCTGCGTCCACCCTCTGCAAATCTCCAGGCACTTTGTATACAATCTATATGTGCAAATACAGCTTTTTAATTTGGTGGTGTAAAAAAAAATATCACAGATTTTCCTCCTGTGAACCTCAAGTCTAACTGAAAAGCTCCAGAACAATGAAAAGACAATACATAACAACTATTTTTGGTAAAAAACAAAGCATGCAGATGTTGCAATGCATGAATTAAAAACCTCAGGAGCCATTTTGGTTCTGAGAAAGAAATCTCAAAAATAGAAAGATAGCAAAAATTCTTACCTCCCCATTTTCAAATGTAATTTCTCGAACGAGGGGTACACATTTATCTTGTGTCCATGCATAAATCAAATCAAAATTGGTCAAGGAGCCCAAATACACCATATCTGGAGCATTCTCCTGTTGAAAAGAAAAGTACTAGTTGAAAAATAGTAAAAGTGACATTGCTACTGATACAAAGGTGACAATGCCTACGTAAATACTGAAATCCAATCTTACATAAATATTCAACTGCTGCGCATGCACCTCCATAAACTATGTAACAAAAACCATAAGTAAATAAATATGATCCCTTTTGCAATCCACTTTCTGAGATAAGAGGAACTGACTTCAGGTGGAGAAATACTCTCAGTATCTAAAAGAATCTCAGCCATTAAGATGGATACCCAATGCAGATATTAAGCTCCTCCATGCTGACAGTTATAAAGTCTCACCATAAAGAAAAACCAAAAACCTGCAGGTCTTGCAACTGATCTTTTATATTTGCATTTGCAAAGATTGGAATAAATAATAGCTGTTCTTTGTTTACTAGAGTTGTAACCCAGAATTCAGTGCTTCCATTTTAAAATGCGACTACAGCTCGAGTTTTCCAAGCTGTGGGCATGAATAAGCATATATTGATTCAGACCTGCCATATAAAGTAGACAGCAGTAAAACATCTTTGCAGGAAACTGTTTCAACCTCTCTTTCCCCTCAGGTTGTGTTTTCCTTTCCTAAAGTGCTTCCCAGCATCAAATTTGAGAAAGGAGCATATGCTCAGATATTATGTTTCTAAAAAGCAAGTCCTGCTTTTCTTTCACAATGATTTTATTCTCAACTATGACAGTTTGTTAACATGCTTTACTGCTTTTCCTTTAGATTAAGTGAACAGCTTTTACCTCCCTAGTGTGCTAAGCTATGTAAGACAGGCAAGTGATAGTCAGAAAATAGCCAGTGATTGTCATTTGTGTTGAGAAATAAGGTGCACCAGATGTTGAGCTTCCTAGATTTTTTTTTAATTAAGATTTCTACTGGACACAAAGTATCTACAGACATGGTAAGCTGCCTGCTTTTCTAAGGAAAAACACTGGACACTGAAATTAAAAACACAGGTTTTGTTTTTAGTTAGCAACAAACTGTTAGCGACAAATGAGACTGAGATCTTTTTCATCTTCTCTGAAGCGCCAGTTCCTACAACCCTCACTAACGCTCACTCTCTTCAGTGATGAAATAAAACTAAAATTTGAGATGCAGCAAAATACTGAATGGTCTGTGTGTGCAGTCTCTATTATCTCCTACTCACATATAAAGATAACAAGCAGAATAAAATACATAGTTACACTTACCCCTGGTGGCTTGTAGATTATATTGTCTCCGCTAAATCGCTCTGCTTTTGAAATAGCCCTACAACAAACCAACCAGTAAGCATGTCTTGGTACAGACAAACAAAATAACTAGGTTAGCAAAACTCATACTTCCATTTGCTATCTTCTCGAATTTGGAAGGAAAAAAAAAATTAAAATGCGTCCTCTTCAAAGAAACCATAAAGTGATTAAAGAAACCATAAAGTGATAAAGAAGCTTGGTCTGTCTGGATGAAAGGGCAGCAGGGGAAGCTGCAAGGCATGTCCGTGAGATAAGAAGTTTGGAGGAGAGGCATCAAAGTCAAAGAGATGAATACTGGCAGCGTGCAGCTTCTGATCTCTGATGATTTGGTAACGTGCACACCTGGAGAATATATGAAATTTCTCCTTGATATTTAGCTTAGTATTTCATCTCAGTGAATTCCACACCCTGTCTCTGCCGTATTTTGTTACTCCTCAATCCCAGTCACAACAGATTCCCACAAAATGATCACTTCTTATTAAAAGAAATGGGGACTGGTATGTATCCAACGTAAGAGAGAAAAAAAAATAAGAAAAGTAAGCCCCAACTAAGCTCTTTTCAGCACCTTCATCCATTGCAATAGGTCTCTTCTCCTCCGCCATGCCTTGCTGTCCCACCATAAATCACACTGGCAAAACAGAACCAACTGGCTGCATATGCCTCCGAGTGAAATGAACTATTTCTCTTTTTTCCTTCTTTCATAGGCTAAAAAGAAAGCATGTCAGCCTCTGGGAACTTTAAATAAGTGTTCCAGCTTCTCCAGTTACAGTATCTCTTAGATGGACTCAACAGAAGCATTGTAGAAGACTAATTAAGAGGGAAGGGGACAGAGGGGGAAGAAGGTGGTAAAATATCTCAATTTACCTCACTGTAAGAAGTAAATATCCCAGGGTTCTGAATTAACTAAAGAGCAAAGAAAAAAGACATACAAGGCTTATGTTAAAGTACCTAAGTTTCATTCATTTTCTTTGATCCAGTTATCCTCCTCACATCACGTGAGAAAGATGCCTTGCTTAGTATATTACACCTATCCATATTTTCACCAGCTTAGAGGCATGCATTTTAGAACACATTTCAGAATTCCAGACATAACTACTCCAACAACACAGAATTAGGCTTTTTTGTAATCACCATCACTACTGAGGTAAACCTCACTTCCTAATCAATCCTTCCCTCAGTAGTAAGAAAACAAAGACACCCAAGTCACCTGCCCAATCACTGCTTGATAAACTCACAATACTCTAGTAGGAAACAGAAGCTATTGGGTAAGTTTGTTGTAGACCCAAAAGACTCTCTGTTCTTCCATCTCAGTAACTGCACTTGTAACTGATTTGTTTCAGATAAGGGAAAGGGAAGACACGATATGAAAAGACCAAATGCCCGCAGATATTCCTTTTAAAAACAATACAAATGGAAACATTACAGTTTGTGTTTCATGCCTCCTTGAAGCAATTACCTAGAAAGTGAATCTTCTGGAAACAAATTGGCCTCACATACTTGCTTGCTAATGTTAGAACAGTTCTCAAGACAAACGTATTTTTTGAAAGCTTGTTTTGTGTTTCTGCATTTGACTTTCTGTGCTGCAACACAACAGCACAAAGCCACTCTCCTCACTTCTACAAAAATCTCAGATTTGCCCCACTGTCATTGTCCTTCTACAAACTCACTGCAGTATCTCTTTGTCAGTATACTCCCTACCTCCTGCTGCCTCCAACTCTTCTCTCACTCACCCTGCTGTGTCACCGCAAATTGCACTAGAATTGTTAGGATGATTTGATTTAAGAGTATCTTTAAGTATCAAGGTGGAAGTAGCATTACTACAATTTAAAAACAAGCTACTGTAACTACCTGAAGCCAGAGCAACTTTAACGCAGCAAGAAACAAGTATGACCTGACACAAGTTGGTTAACGTTTACTGCTGAACTCAGTGTTTCCAGATTATTTTGGCTTACTAGGCATTTGGACATGACAACTCACATTACCATTATATATTCCATACCGTAATACCTGACAAACTCTGCCCACACCAAATCCAAAACACCTGCCATGGCCCACTGGGATGCTGAGGAAAAACAGCCCAGCTGATCCAGGAGTGCTCCCAAGGAAACACTTCTATTTATAAGCCCAGCAGCAAACACTGTTAGAGAGCCAGGATCTCTCCTTTGGAAGTCCTTTGGCACATAATTCTTATGAAGCCTGAGAGCCGCAGCTTCTCAGAGATGGAAATGTTTCCAGGACTGCTGCCTGGAAGGTTTCATTCACTTGCAAATGCTAACAGCTCCAGGCTAGCAAAGGAACAGAAGTCTGGTGAAGAGAAAAATAATAAGCCTGGTGCAGGATCCTAAGCTACATGGGTGGGTTACAGTAACCAAAGTCCAACTGTCGCACTGTGTATGTTCACTGCTTGTGTCTGAAGAAAAACTAACTCCATAGTGTGTACATTAGGAATAGCATCCAACTACTTGTGAGATACTACTTCTCCTTAGACCCCATTGAAACACAGCAAACTAAAGACTAGCAGACTTGAACAGCAGGGAGAGATTCTTACAGGTATTGCTACCTAATGATTTCTTAGATATATTTCTGAGAAGAATGAAAAGCCATCTGAAGAGGAAAAAATAATTCCAAATTCTTTTAGTAAGTCAGTCTGAGAACAAGAATAATTGCGCTCATCAGAAACCACATTTGAGATAACAGACAATTCTTCGAAACACGATGGACAGACCAACCTCAGTTGCACAAGATTTGATGATTCTTCCATGGCCAAGGCTGTTTGCACAGTCATAGGATAAATAATTAGGAACTGGAAAGAAAGAAAAGACCAAGACCCCTCTTTCCCCCCTACTCCTCTACGTTACAAATACTTGCATACTCTGCCCCCAAACTATTTTTCTTTTCTTTTCTTTTCTTTTCTTTTCTTTTCTTTTCTTTTCTTTTCTTTTCTTTTCTTTTCTTTTCTTTTCTTTTCTTCTCTTTTCTTCTCTTTTCTTCTCTTTTCTTCTCTTTTCTTCTCTTTTCTTCTCTTTTCTTCTCTTTTCTTCTCTTTTCTTCTCTTTTCTTCTCTTTTTCCTTTCTCTTCAGAAAACACAGGAAGTGCTTGAGAAGTTT